>NC_045963.1:0-300000 GCF_010909765.2 Amblyraja radiata | reverse complement strand
TCAGCAACAGGACCGTTCTTTATGCCAGAGGCCCGGCCGCTGTCGCTGCCCCCCGGTAGGCTGTCTCTCCCACCCTTACTCAAACATGAGTACTTATTTTCAAGGTGTACAGCCTTGTACAGGTGTACTCACCAGTCCCTGCCTCTGCCTGTTGCCCTTCCTAACTGTGACCCAGTTTTCTGTCTCCCGTGGTCTTGGAGTGACCACCTCCCTGTAACTCCTATCTATGACCTCCTCGCTCTCCCTGAGCAGACAGAGGTCATCGAGTTGCTGTTCCAGGTTCCTAACACGGTCCCTTAGGAGCCCCATCTCGACGCACCTGGCGCAGATGTGGACGTCTGGAGGGCACTCAGACTCCATGACCTCCCACATCTGACATCCAGAACAGTAAACTGCCCTGGCCCTCATTCTCCCCCTTAACCGAATACAATAAAGCCTTACCCGGGATACAAGCCATCCAGCTGCTTCCTCTAGTCCTGTAACGGCCGTGCGCCATCATCGTGGATGATATCCTAGTCTACGGGGAGAATGCCGCCGAACATGACAAAAACCTGCGCCAGGTCCTGGACCGGGCTCGACAGATCAATTTAAAACTGAACATAAAAAAGTGAAGATTTTGCGTCTCTGAAGTGCCTTACTTCGGACACATCTTCACTTCTGATGGACTAAAGCCTGACCAACAAAAGACTGCTGCAATTTCCGAGATGCCAGCCCCAACCGATGTCCTCGGTCTGCAATGTTTCCTGGGCATGGTCAATTACCTCGGTAAGTTTATTCCTAATCTCAGCGAGCTGAGCTCGCCCCTGAGGCAGCTAACTAAAAAAACACTGCCTGGTCCTGGTTCCCA
Source organism: Amblyraja radiata (assembly GCF_010909765.2). NCBI lineage: Eukaryota > Metazoa > Chordata > Chondrichthyes > Rajiformes > Rajidae > Amblyraja > Amblyraja radiata. The sequence goes on along the minus strand of NC_045963.1, from coordinate 299,153 downwards.
CAACACCAACAGGCTTTAGAATTTCTGAAATCTAAGCTGACCAGCACCCCGACACTTAAATTCTTTGACCTGCGCCGTCCCATTGTTGTTACCTGTGATGCCTCCCGTTTTGGACTCGGTGCTGCCTGCCTGCAGCTCTTTGATGACGGATCGCTGTTACCTATTTCGTATGCCTCGCGAACCATGACCGACACGGAGCAACGGTATGCTCAAATCGAGAAGGAGCTTGTTCCAAGTTTAAAGATTTCCTTTTCGGCAGCAGATTTACGATCGAGACCGACCACCAGCCACTAGTGACAATTCTTAGCAAGCCCATACATGTTGCCCCTGCCAGACTGCAGCGCATGATGCTGCAGCTCCAACGTTTTGATTTCCATCTGGTTTACAAAAAGGGCACTGAAATGCATGTGGCCGATACTCTATCTCGCGCCCCACGGGCCACCTGTGACCTCCACCCTTACGAGCAAGAAAACCTCTTGGTGCTGAACGTCAACATCGTCCCAACCAGGCAACTTCAGTGCCTGATCGAACACACCGCCGCTGACACTGCGTTGCAGCAGCTCGCAGCTGTCATCAAGCGTGGCTGGCCCGACAAACGGACAACTTTGCCATCGGGTGCCAACCGTTCTTTCTGGTCCGCGATGAGCTGGTGCTCCAAGATGGTGTTATCGTCAAAGGCCACAAGGTCGTGGTTCCGGCCTCTCTGTATGATCTCTACTACAATGCAGCCCATAGCGGTCATCCTGGAGTCGATGCCACTATTTCTCACGCTCGGGGACAATTCTACTGGCCTGGTGTAGATGATATGTGCATGTACCTTTAACATAGTGACCTCACCACTACTTTTTTTTTTTTTTTTTTTGTTTATTTTATTAGAAGTTAATACAATACAAAACAATACAGTGGCACCTAATTTTAGGTGCCAACTATGTCATACCGTAATCCATTCTATGTACAACCTCTAGTTTTATGTTATGAGTAGGCAAGACAAGAAAAAGAAAACAATAGAAAGGAGAAAGAGTGGAAAAATAGATGGTAGAGAGTAGAAAAATGTGAAGTGTGGATATAAAAAATAAAAATAAAAAAATAAAATAAAAAAGAAAAGGTGGAAAGTAGAAATAGAAGAAAAGGCCCCTTAAAAGAGAATTTTTCAAATCTATATTCGGAGATGTAGATCTATCCACGTCATGAACTGAAATCAGCAATCCTTATGGTACCGCTGCATCACATGATTCCAAAAAGTCGATGAAAGGAGACCAACTCCTTAAGAATTGGTCATATTTATCTATTAGTCGGAGTCTCATTTCTTCAAGGCGTGCTATGTCCATCATATTCCTAATCCACATTTTAACAGTTGGTATGGTTGTATTTTTCCAAAATTTAAGTATCAATTTCTTTCCAATTATTAACCCATAATTAAAAAAAACATTTTGGTCTTTATTTAAATTGGTATCTTCTCCTATTATTCCAAATATAATCCATTCCATTTTGGGTTCTATTCTTGACTTGAAGAGCTTTGTAAATATATCAAATATATCACTCCAAAATTTATTCAACTTTGTACATCCTACAAATGAATGTGTTAAATTAGCGTTTTGAAACAAACATTTATCGCATGTGGGAGAGACGTTTGGATAAAATTTATTCAACCTCGTTTTTGAATAATATAGTCTATGTAATAATTTGAATTGAATTAAATTATGTCTTGTATTAATAGAACAGTTATGTGTATTCATCAAATACTTTTCCCATCTATCCTTCGAGATCTTTATCATTAGCTCATGTTCCCAACCTTCCCTTAGTGCTTCTGTTGAGGGTGATTCTCTATCTAATATATTATTATAAAAGTATGAAATTAATTTTTGTGAATCAGCCTTAATATTCATTGCTTCTTCTAAAGGGTCTAAATATATAGTTTGAAATCTATGTATATATTTCTTCATAAAGTCACATACCTGTATATATTTAAAATATTGATTATCCTTCAATTTGAATTTTAATTTTAATTGTTGAAATGATAACAGTTTACCCAATTCATACATATCCCCTACTTTCCTAATCCCCAGTCTATCCCATTGTTGATATGTGTTGTCGTTGATATGTGACCTCACCACTACTAACCACTCCCCATATCACAAGTATAATTACAACCTCCCCACCCACTGATCTCTCTCTAGTTCCCGTGACAGACCACGTACAGCTAGTGCAGTAATGTATGTACAGTATGAATAAACTGTAGTAAAGCCACAGAGTGGAAATGACTGGTCTTTACACCTGGTATGGCCAAATATATCAAGGACCGAGTTTCCTCCTGCTCCACCTGCAACAACCTCGCCCCGCACCAGCAGCGACAGCCCCTTTTGCAGCAGCCGGCGCCCGCCATGCCCTGGACATCGCTGGCTGCCGACATATTCGAATGGCGGGGCAAGCAGTTTCTTGTCCTGGTGGACTCGTACTCCAACTGGTTCGAGGTGGACCTGCTTCCTTCAATCACCTCCGAGATGGTCATCAGCAGACTGCGCAGGCAATTCGCCACCTTCGGTGCCCCTGTCCGTTTACAAACTGACAATGGCCGACAATTCACCAGCGCTGAATTCAAATCTTTCGCTGCTAAGTGGAACTTTCATCATTACACTAACAGCCCGGAGTATCCACAAAGCAACGGCCTTGCCGAGCGAGCCGTGCGAAGTGCTAAGGGTCTGCTTGAGCAGTCCCGCCTGTCTAACTCCGACTTCTACCTGGGCTTACTTAACCTCCGTAATATCTCCCGTGACCCGACCATGGGTTCCCCTGCCCAGCGTCTGATGTCGAGGACAACCAGGCCACCTATGCTGATTGCTCAACAGACCCTGCTACCCAAGGTATTCGAGCCTGCCGTTGTCCAGCAGCGGATTGAACAGAAGCATGAGGTTCAACGGCGTTCCCACGACAGGTCCTGCCGCCCGCTGACGTCCCTACTGCCCGGGCAAGTCGTTCGGTTGCAAACTAGCACCGCTATTCCCGTCTCGCGACCGTAGTTGGTGTGGCTGATTCGCCTCGTTCTTACCTGGTGGACTATGAAGGGACTGTCTATCGTCGGAGCCGTCAACACCTGTTGGCTGTGAACAAGCCGAAGCCTCCACCTCTGCGGTCCCAGCCTGCCCCTGCCGGCTTTCCTGCTGATCCCTGCATGCCCCAGACCCCTCACTTGTTGCGTTCTCCTCCACCGCTACCGCCAGGTTCTGGCCGGTTTGCCTCCCCTCCTGCACGTTCACCCTCCCCTCCTGTGTCTCCTGCTCCGGCTGCGTCTCCTCCTGCTTTAACTGCTGCTACGGATGCGTCTCCTCCTGGTTTAACTTTCTCGCCTACTTCTGATGCGCCTTCTCTTCTTTCCGATGGGGGGGGGGGGGAGGTGTTGTATGCACGCGTTCGGGTCGCATTGTTAAACCGCCTGTCCGCTATGGTGACTTTGTTTAGATTCGTATATTTTATATAATCACACTGCCATGGCTCTATCTCAATTCTGATTTCTAAGGAGAAGGATGTAGATGGTTTATGCATGCAACCAATAATGTAGCTACCTCAGTACCACTAACCACGCCTTAGTTATCAAGTATAATAACACTCTCTTCCTATCTCTCACTCTCTCCAGCACGGTGACAGACTGCGTGCAGTTAGTGCTGGATCATGTTTAATCTGTGTGTTTATTAAAGTTAAGTAAAGTTACAAGTGTGTGAGATTCACTTCTTTACAGAGGGAAAGCTGGAAAAAGGAGGGGGCAGGACAAAGCATGGTGTAACTGATAGTTCGATACAGGTGAGGGGGGGATCTTGATTGTCAGATGGGTGGACAAAGGCTAGAGATGGAAAGGGTGACAAAAGGGGACTGAAGGAGACAAAAAAGACATAAGGAGACAAAAGGGTATTGTCAATGAGAGAAGAGGTTTGAAAGAGCAGTGAAATATAAAGCCTGGGGGAGGGATATGGGTGAAAAGGGAGTGGGATAGTGGAAATATGCATGTACACTTACTATTCATACTCCTATGTTCACAACCAAGTTGTTAATGTATATTACGAGCAGGAAGGGTCTTAGCACCAAACCCTATGGTACACCAGTGGTCCAAAGCTTCCAATCATAAAAGCAATCTACCTCTATTACCCTCTGTCTCCTATTATCAAGTTAGTTGTGGATCCAACTTGCCCTAGATCTCATGGGGTCTTTCCTTGTGGATCCTTGTCAAAGGCCTTGCTTAAATCCCTTGTAGACAACATCAGCAGCACCACCTCATCAATACACTTTTTACCTATTTGAAAAATTACATTGACCCAGTCAGAAATGAAGCAAGCTGACTTTCTTTGTTTGAACTATTCCTTTGCAAATGCAGATTAATTCTACCCCGCAACATTTTTTCCAATAATATCCCAATCAATGTTGTTAGATTCACTGACCTGCCATTACCTGGCTTATTGATGCTGCCCTTCTTGAATAAATATACCATATTTGATCTGTCAGTGAGTGTTTAACATGTAGACAGACATATTATTAGCAGCTATGACTGAGGGTGAGCAGATGTGCAACTTGAGCAGCAGTTGGGAGATGGGATTTTACAACATATTGAATTACAGCAACCATATGTATCATATTATTAAATATCTTGCACCATGTAGCAAAAGCAACGTGTATTATGTTAGATTTCAGATTTCGCCCTCAATATTCTGGAAAATTAATTGTGAATGGGTTCTGAAAATGTATTATCTCTGGCATCTGACCTATTCTACTTCTATTTCCAGTTAATGTAAAAATTAAGGTCTTAAGTGATAGGAGCAGAATTAGGCCATTCGGCCCATCAAGTCTACTCCGCCATTCAATCATGGCTGATCTTTCTCTCCCTCCTAACCCCATTCTCCCACCTTCTCCCCATAACCCCTGACACTCGTAGTAATCAATAATCTATCTATCTCTGCCATAAAAATATCAACTGACATGACCGCCACAGCCTTCTGTGGCAAAGAATTCCACAGATTCACCCCCCTCTGACTAAAGAAATTCTTCATCCTTTAATTCTGAGGCTATGACCTCTAGTCCTAGACTCTCCCAATTTCTTACAACTACCCATGGATTTGCCTGATAATTATTACTGAAATCCCTAAAAGGATTAATTTTTTTCATAGTAACAAATACATACACACTTATTATATGTGCAACATCTGCATTTATGTTCCTTGCTTTAAAGGCTTTTAACATTACTTATTATTAACAATAGTAATACTGTAAAACTAGATACTGTATCTTGAAATGCATTAATTTGAAACCACTAAATACATCTGAAAACTTAAGTTATTCTTATGAAGGAAATGTTGATTTTTTTTTTGATTTTTTAAGTTGAAGGATTTCACTTGCCTCCCAAGAAAGATTTGACTCCTACCAGAAGCAATGCTCTTGGTGCCCTTCACAAGGGGCCATTCGTCATGCATGAGCCTACAATGAATGTTACAAATCCAGTGGAGTAAGATATAATTTCCTATTGCCTCACTCCCTTCTGTGCGTCATAGATTAAACCTGAAACAAAAGCAAAATGCTCTAAGAATTTAATAGGTTAATCAATATCTCTGAAGGCAAAGGGTATAAGTTGACATTTTGGGTCAAGACCCTGCATCAGGATTTAAACCTGAATTTGCTGTAGCTGTCAACAAATTTCAGCACACTTATTATCAGCACATTTATCCAAAATACATAAATGAACTGGCTTGGATTTAATTGGTACATAAGAAGATTCATTGGAGTATTGTAAATCAAAAGAACTGCAAATGCTGGAAATCCAAAATAAAAACAGAATACTGGAAATGGTAGATCATGCCACATCTGTGGAAAGGGAAACTAGGTTACGTTTAGGGTTGAAAACCCTTCAATGGAACTGGAAAGGAGAAAAATAGAGGAAGAACTAGTTCCCGATGTTGGGGAAGTCCAGAACAATGGGTCACAGTTTAAGGATAAGGGGGAAATCTTTTAGGACTGAGATGAGAAAAACATTTTTCACACAGAGAGTGGTAAATCTCTGGAATTCTCTGCCACAGAAGGTAGTTGAGGCCAGTTCATTGGCTATATTTAAGAGGGAGTTAGATGTGGCCCTTGTGGCTAAAGGGATCAGGGGGTATGGAGAGAAGGCAGGTACAGGATACTGAGTTGGATGATCAGCCATGATCATATTGAATGGCGGTGCAGGCTCGAAAGGCCGAATGGCCTACTCCTGCACCTAATTTCTATGTAGAAGAGATAAATGAAGCTTGTTATTTTGCATGCAGGGAGGCACATAAAACTGGAGTAACTTATCGCATTTAGTGTTTGCAATCTCTGTATTGGAAAACCAAATGCACATTGAGTGATTGCTTTGTGGAGCACCTGTGTTCTGTCCTCAGGGACAACCCAGAGCTTCCTGTTACCTGCCCCTTTTAAATTCTCCATCCTGCTCCCATTTTGATCTTTCGGACTGTGACCTCCTGCTGTCATGGCTATCCCTCGAGGATGATGGTGTACATTCCGTTGTTTTTATGGACTCTCGGGTGGCTTATGAGTCCAATCCTGGCTTTGAAAGGTCTTCAGAATTCAGGACAGGTAATTCCAGATAGCAGATCGGGCTTTGGTTGTTGCTGCCTCTCTTTCCGTTTCTTTTTTCTTCTAATTCTGCGCATCTTCTTTTTTCCTCTAATTCTGCATTAGGGGCGCCGTCCAGTTGGGTATGGCTGCCCTGCCTGCAGCTGTCCATCTTTTCACTTCTTTTTTTAATTTTTAGTATGTTAAAATAGTGTTTTGTTTTGGAGGTCTAGTCTTTTAATGTGGGGGGGGGGGGGGCACTGCTTTTCTTATTCCCTACCTGGTCAGAGAGGCGGCTTTCCTCCGAGCAGCAACTTCGACCCGTCCTCACGGCCTTCCATCGGGTCTGGAGCGGCTTTTCCTGAGGGGACTGGCCTGAACCACAGCTTTGGCGGCGGCACAGCGCTGTAACGCTATCGCGGAGCGGGCGATGCCTTGCCTGGGTCGCCGCGCTGGAGCTCCGGTGTGCTGAGTCCGCTGATTGAACATTGAGCTCTGAGTCTGTGGAGCGGCCAGCCGCGGGCAACGACACTGACTTTGACATCGCGGAGCCTGGGATCTCTCGCCGAGATCGCCAGTGTTGGAGCTCCATCCAGCTTGGCTGTTGGCTTCTGAAGCCGCGGTCTCCGGTAAGGATGTGGCCGTTCCAGGCATCCCAAGCCGCTGTGAGGGTTCTCCCGACGCAGGAGCACCATCACCCGGCGAGAAGGGCCTGAAACATCGGGTCGCCATAGTGGCGACTGCGGAGGCCTCAATATGTCCGACTATGGGTGGACAAGCGGATGGGTACTGGATTTTGTACCTTCCCTTACAGTGGGAACCATTGTGGGGGGATGTTTTTTATGTTTAATGTTAAATTCCTTTATAATGTTATGTTGTATTCTTATTAATGTGCTGCAATGACAACTCAAATTTCACTACACCAATTGGTGTATGTGACAATAAATGAACCTTTGAACCTTTGAATCTCTTGGCTTCGAAGGTCACTGTTCCATCTTGGATGATGGTTCGCCAGAGTTTCCTGTCCTTGGCATTGGTTTCCCAATTGTTGATTTCACATTTCTTCATGCTGGCTTTGAAGGCATCTTTGAATCTCTTCTTTTGTCTGTCTCTTTTACGTTTGCCTTTTTTAAGCTGGGAATTGAAGGTTTGCTTTGGTAGATGCTCATCTTCCATCCGAACAACATGACCAACCCATCTTAGTTGGTTCATAATGACGAAGGCTTCGATACTAGATGTTTTTACTTCATTCAGCACGCTGACGTTGGTTCTTCTGTCTTCCCAGCTGATATTTAAGCTGCTTCGAAGACATCGTTGATGGAACTTTTTAAGTGTTTTCGGATGGCGTCGGTATGTTGTCCAGGTTTCTGATGCATACAGGAGCGTCGGAATCACCACTGCCTTGTACACTAATATTTTGGTGTCTGTTCGGATGTCACGATTTTGAAAGACACTTGTTCGAAAATGTCCAAAAGCTGTTCCAGCCCACTTAAAACGATGATGGATCTCATCATCAAGTTCGACATTGGAGGAGAGGTGACTTCCAAGGTACAGAAAGTGATCCACATTTTCCAGGGTTGTTTCACCAAGTTGAATCGATGGCTCTTTCCGATTTGTCTCTGTTGGTGACGATTGGTAGATAACCTGAGTCTTCTTGGAGTTGATGGTAAGTCCAAGTTTCGTGTATGCTCTGTTGAAGGCAGTCAGGATCTGTTGGAGATGATTTTCTGAGAGAACTGCAACACAGTTGTCATCTGCGTATTGGAACTCGACAAGGGAGCTCATAGATGTCTTAGATTTGGATTTGAGATGGGCAAGATTGAAAAGTCTACCATCTGTTCTGTTGACGATTTTGATTCCTGGGGGTTAGGTCGTCTTTGATGATGTGGATGGTTGGCACAATGAAGATGGTGAACAGTGTTGGGGCAATCGCACATCCCTGTTTCACCCCTGATCTGACTTGAAATGGCTCACAGTTGCTGTTGCTGGCCATGACTATGGCAAGCATGTCATTGTGGAGGAGTCTCAGGATTCGAATGTACTGTTCAGGATATCCATAGGTGGATAGGACGTCCCATAAGAGTTCCCTTGATACCGAGTCGAAGGCCTTAGTGAGGTTGATGAATTCCATGTACAAAGGTTGAAGTTGTTCACAACATTTTTCTTGGAGTTGACGCATTGTGAAGATCATGTCGGCTGTTCCATGTGATGGTCTAAAATCGGCTTGTGTCTCCGGAAGGATCTTCTCGGCTAACGGCTTGAGTCGGTTGTTCATGATGCAGGCGAGGACCTTGATGCTGTGGCTAAATGGGAAATTCCACAATGGTTTCCGCAGTCAGATCGATCGCCTTTCCTTTTGTAGATGGTAACGATTGCTGAGTCTTTAAAGCCTCCTGATACGTCTTCATTTATCCAGATCTTGATGAGAGGTTTATGCAGTTGGTAATGGAGCAGGCTACTTCCAATTTTGTAGACCTCGGCTGGTATTCCGTCAAGTCCAGCTGCCTTGTTGTTTTACAATATTTTGATGGCTTCCTTGACTTCTTCAAGTAATGATATTCTACTTAGGGAGTTGTCAACGGGCTGCTTTGGAATGTTGTTGATCACATTCCTGTCAAATGAGGCGGTTTGATTTAGAAGCTCTTCAAAGTGCTCCCTCCACCTAGAATTGATGTCAGCATTGCTATCTCACTGCCCCCATTCATTTATTGACCAGATAGCATTACTTGCAACTCACCCCATGGTCACCTGGTCTTGCCCTTTCAGAGATATCCACCCACTCTACCCATCCCCACCCTCCCCGCAGTTTAACATGCTGCTTTCCAGTTCTGACAAAGGATCTTTCACTAAATCGTTAACTCTTTCCTTAAATCGTCAAATCGTTATCTGTGGATGTTTCTATTCCCACAGACACTGGCCTGGCATGATATTTCCAGCGTTTTCTGTTTTTATTTTCATTAAAGTATTTACAGTTTCCTTTATAGTTGGATTGTTTATAGTCCTTTCTAGGACTATATACTTTCTAGGACTATAACTCCTTTATAATTGGAACCCGGTCATCCTTGTTTGTTCTCTGGGTCTGTTGTAAATATTTCATCTTTCTATGATCTTTTGTGAAAAAATATTTAAGATAGATGACATTCATGACCTCGATTGCATTTTATTCCCAGACTATCAACTATTTCATTATGAATATTAATTGCAGGAATTCTGACTGCACTTAACCAACATTTTCTTCCAGGAACATTTAAGTCATAGCAACCTATCCCAGCTGAGATACACTCAACTGCATGAATGGAAATATTTGTAATTAAAACTGAAAACTTAAACTAGTTTCTGTACTGTTTATTTAATTTTCTCTTCACCCCCAGATGGAAGGGCATAATATTTTCGCCAATCTAACAGGGGATGACTACGAGCATTTGCTCGAGATTATTCGGAAGGCCATTATTGCCACTGATCTCGCTCTATATTTTGGAAACCGAAAACAGTTAAGTGACCTAATGCAAGCAGGAGCATTGAACATCAACAATCAAGCACACAGGTAAATGTATTCTATATTCAAACAAAAATCCTTGGGTATTGATTCATTATGAAAGCAAATCTCCATAACGTGACAGTTGAGATAATGCAGACCTGCGGTAAGATTTGAGGATTCTTCTCTGGTTGCAGGTGTGATGCCAGAGGACTTGAAGGCTATTAACATAGTACCACTAAATTAGAACGGTTGACCCAAGATAGACAAAGTATTTATAGGCCAACCAACCTAACATCAGTAGTGGACAAATTGTTGAATAAATGGAATTGGCAATATAGATCATTATTTAGACAGACACAGATAAATTTAAGACAGTCGCCGTGGGTTTGTTATGGGAAGGTCGGATCTCGTTGTTTTTGGAGAGTCAATGAGATTAATGCATTTGCTGGACTTCCACAAGGTGTTTAACAAAGCTTAATTTGACCAACTAAATCAGCAAAGAAGAATACCCACAATAACCAAAGGATTGATCCCACAGAGGCAGAAAGTCAAAATCGATGTTTAAGAGTCAAAAAGTAAAAATCACTGGGTTTTGGTGACTGGAAGCCTATATACAGTATTCAGTGCTAGGTCCCTTGCTTTACACTGATGACTTTAAACTCAAGTATAAATAGATTTTCAGACTAATGAAAATATGGAAGACTCCAGGAAAAAATCAAGGGAGCAGTGAGGTGGGTGGAGAAATGACAAGCAATTCAAACCGGCAAAGTTAAAGGTAAGGTGTTGTGGGAGAGGAAACAAGGCAATGGATCCTAAAACATGTGGAACAGGGTAGAAATCTTGGTGCGCACATCCATGAATGACTGGTGGTAGCAGGACAAGCACACGGGATGTTTTCCTGTATTGTGCGAGGTGGTTGTGGGGGAAGGGTGATAAGGGGAGCAACAGGGTTGGGACAGGTAGGAACAATGAAAAACATGTTCATTTATAGCTGGAACACTGTTATGGTATTTCAGAGGATGTAGAGGAAATTTGCAAGGATTACACGATTGAAAAAAGTTAATTATGGATAAAATATGGCTAGGTTTAGGTTCAACAGTTTTTTTTTCAGTTGGCCTGAACATGAGGGGAAAAATAGATTGGAACAGCTAACAATGGCCTGTTTCCTTTATCACCGTTGCTTCTTTTGCAGATCTTTCATTCATTTGTTCTGTATCGCTCTACATCACCGTCTATATCTCTTGTTTTCCTTTCCCCTGACTCTAGTCTGAAGAGGGTCTTGATACAAAATGTTACCCATTCCATCTCTCCATAGATGCTGCCTGTCCTGTTGAGTTACTCCAACATTGTGTGTCTATCCGGTTTAAACCAGCATCTTCAGTTCCTTCCTACACATTCCTCCTTTGGAAATTTGTTTTTTTCAATTCCCTTATTTGTTTTGAAAGATGATAATGGTGGGGGTGGGTTGGGGAGGGGAGGAGGTAAAATTACAAGATTGAACTTGGTCAGTAAATGGTATTGTGCAAAAAAATGTAAATCAAAAATAGTTCTTAAAGGGAAGATAACTTAGTGGCATCAAACAAGTAATGAATTCAACTTAATGTATTAATCTTATTCGTATTTTGTAAAATTTTGTCTTTCTCTCCAACAGAGACAGGGTGATTGGTCTAATGATGACAGCTTGTGATCTCTGCTCCGTCACCAAGTTATGGCCAGTTACCAGGGCAACAACCAATGATATATATTCTGAATTCTGGGGAGAGGTATTTGCCTAATCTGATTTACTAGTACGATGAAGACATCAACTAGATCCTGTCAGAGTATATTGAAAATGAGATAATGTAATGCCTCTATATCTTACTCGTGATTCATGAAACTCAAGTAATACATGAATAATTACCATAAAAACAGTTGATGCCTCCAGATTAGCAAGGAGTGGCCTATGAAGAGTTCCATGGCAAAGCCCATCTCCTGATGCCCCATTCGCACTTGCATCCTGTGCTCTCTAGATTTGCTTGTCAGAAGGCCAGCGCCTCCAGTGTGATGCCTTTCTTTCAATCCACCAGATATCAATAATGGGCCTGAATGTCCAACTTGTCATTCAACGGCACTTTAGTGTGTGGTAATGGCCACATGACACACTACTCATCCACCCTGTTGAATTTCTCCATGCCTCCCTTCAGTGAATCCCATGCTGCACTGGTGTATGGTATATTAATTGGTGTATGTGACCAGCCCTCACATGTACTGATGAGACCAATACCCAGAACTCTTCAACTTTACAGGCAACACCTAATATCTAGAATCTTTTATTGACGAACGTGGGAATAAAATTATAATGTGAGTTGAATGAACTTTAATTGATTGGGGTTTTAGAATCTAAGCCATATCCAGGGTGGATAAAATCAAATGATTAAGATATTTTGTACGATTTCTGCAATTGTTATAAAGAAATAGTAATGACCAACACAAGAAATGTCAGCGATCATGAGCACTTGGCACATGCTTCTTCTGTGCAAATCTGTTGAATTGTCAGAAGCTGCAGCTCCTTGAGGAAAGATCCAATTTAGTTTGAAAATTCTGTTTACCCCAGGTAAAACCAGCCAGAACATCAATGTCTATATGCTGCCCATTCCACCCATGGTTGTTGAAGTAAAGCATTACAGTACATCCCTACAGCACACAGCTAGTTCTAGATTAAGGTTAGACATTGTGTTTGGGTTTTGACTGGAGTAGACTATGCTGAGTTATTGAAAAAACATTGCCAAAATTAACAATTTATAAAGCTGTGCTTTAAAAACAATTCCCAGGTGTTTTGCTGATGCTTCTGTCAGCAATTTGGTCAAATTTGATGATTCAAACATCAGACTTGGACCATTGCCCCATAATTCAAAATCCATTGGGATGTGGCTTTAAGACTCAGTATTAATTTATACAAGTCCAAATCATACGAGCACCTATGGAGCAAATACTACTTAAACTGACTGCAAATCTCCATCAATATTGTTTGAAATCAATACAGATAATCAATTTCTCAGAGATAATGTTTTGCTAAGTGTTAGTAATTGACAGAACATCACTGTCAGACTGGTAAACTGTTTATTTAATGTGACTCAATAAAACTTTTAAGTGATTTTATCGACCCCTCAGATGAGTAAGAGCGCTATTCAGTGTGGTCCAAAGCCAAACAAACTAGAAATGTCCATGTTTAATTCTCAGTCCATCATTCTTCAGACCTAGCACCAGAAAGAATTATATGATTGCATTTAGCATTCTTGGGCTTGAGGAATGAAGAATCAGCCTGAGCACTTCACTTTAATCGCTATTTAATACTAGGAATTTTCAGCAAGGAGATTACTTGGTGAACCATGTAAGTATACTTCCTGGGCTTTGATATATGTGGATTACCAGAGACCTGGAAAAAAATTGTATCCTAGAAGTGTAACAATCCAATGATTGAAATTCAAGACACTTCGTGGCAGCTGTGGAATTTAAATTCAGTTAATAATATGAGATTGTTTTGAAAGAAATAAAGCATTAGGTGACCATGAACCTACTGGATTTTCCTTTTTAAAAAAAAAAAAAAAAAATCAATTTGCTTCGCCCTTTGAAGATATCAGCTACCCTTACCTGCTACACTGGCCTATATGCGATTCTAGACCTTTCTTAAATGTACCCAGTTAAAGAAGGAAAATAATACAACTAAATGAGCCACCTCGGATCAACTGAGACACTGAATTCGAACATGCCAAAGGACCTTGCAAAGTCCTTCTTGCAAACATCTGTTGCCTGCTTTCAAAATTGGAGGAGCTAATCACAGATTTATCAAACAATGGTCTGACTTAATTGTTCGTGCAAAATCAAATCTTAGAGACAAGTAGCAGAATCTTCCACCACAACCTTGTGGATATGCACTGACAATACTGACTCACCGGAGTTGGTCGGACTGTTAAACTGACAGGAAGCAGCAGCCCTGGGAATTGACTTTGGATCCCATGGCATCTCAGGGTGTCAGGTCAGGAAATCACCAATTACCACTTACAGTGCTCCCTCTCCTTTTGAATCAATGATCTTTTCTGTTGAACAGAATTGGAAGTAGCATTTAAAGTGGGAAAGTTATCAAATGTTCATTAAAAGTCAACATTTCCGTCACTGAAGGACACTGAAACTTTCACAGACAGGTTTGTGTCCGAGAGTGATAAACCTATTTGCCTTCATCTTTCACTATTTACTGGTGATCGATGGGAAATGTTATGAGACGAAGGGCACACTTTTAAAAAGTAATAAATAAATACATACAATTGACTCACCACTTAAATCTTGTCAGTTAAAAATTGTCCAAGTGTGTCTTCACAAAAGCAGGACAAATCCAGTGCAGCGAATTTTCACCTAATTCATTTTTCTCAATCATTTAAAAGGTGATCATAGATAGTGCTGCCATGCAGCACTTCACCACGAATAATCTGATCACCATTGTTAAGCTTGCGTTTGACCTGGACCACCGGTGCAGTGCCAGAGCTTGTCAGTCTGATTTAAACATAGACTAAAGAGCTGAATTCCAGCATTTGATCATGAATGAGATCAAGGTATTTGACTAAATGTGAAATTCATGGGTATCTAGAGGAGAAGCATCGAATGATTGGAATTGTACATCACACAAGAAGTTGGTAATGATTGTTAAAAATTATCACACCCTCAGGACATCACTGTAGGAGTTTTTTCTTGGCCAGCAACCCATTTTATTAATAGTCTTCCATCAATCATAGAATCAGAAGTGGGAACGGAACATTCCTTGATGAGTGCACCATGTTCGCGATTCCTCAGGAAATGAAGCAATTTGTTCGTGCGTGCAGCTAGTCCTAGATGGCTTCTAGACAAAGGTGGATATGGGTGAAATATGTGTAAATGCTGCCACAAAAGTACTCAGGCCATCATCATCTCCAGCAAAAGTTTAACTATCTACCTTTGACATTCACCAAGTCCCTCATTGTCAATGCCATTGAAATACCAGTGACTAGAAATTTACCTGGACAAGCAGCAAAGGCTGGGTCTGCTGTGGTGAAATCTCACCATCTGAGACTCCAAAGCTATCCATTACCTACAAGGTACAACACAGAAGTGAGGTGGACTATTCTCCATTTGCCTTGTTGAATTAACAGGTCCAATAGCATTCAAGAAGCAGGATAGCATTCAAGATGAAGCAACCTGGTTTGTTAATACCCTTTGCATTGCTCTGTACACTCACTCTGCCATTAGTGCAATTTGGCTTTGGGGTATTACATCAACATACAACACTGCAGTCACTCATCTGCCAGCACCCCTAAAAGATGTAATATCTATCATCACAAAGGCAGAGGTTAGCAGGTGCACTGGAATATTTGCACCTGCATTTTTCACTCAAATTGCACATCATTCTGACTTGGAAATATACTTTTTTTTAAAAATCAGATTTCGATCCATCAAGGCCAGACCCCTCTGTAACAACATTTTGGGTGTACCTTCAGAAGTACCGTAGAAGACGGTTCAGCCGGAGCAATTAGGTTGGGCAATAATTTCTGGCTACATGCAGAAGAATATGAATAAATAGGGCTTTATTCTTTGGAACGCAGAAGGTTAAGGGGGGACTTGATAGAGGTCTTTAAAATGATGAGAGGGATAGACAGAGTTGACGTGGATAAGCTTTTCCCACTGAGAGTAGGGAAGATTCAAACAAGGGGACATGACTTGAGAATTAAGGGACAGAAGTTTAGGGGTAACATGAGGGGGAACTTCTTTACTCAGAGAGTGGTGGCTGTGTGGAATGAGCTTCCAGTGAAGGTGGTGGAGGCAGGTTTGTTTTTATCATTTAAAAATTAATTGGATAGTTATATGGACGGGAAAGGAATGGAGGGTTATGGTCTGAGCGCAGGTATATGGGACTAGGGGAGAATACGTGTTCGGCACGGACTAGAAGGGTCGAGATGGCCTGTTTCCGTGCTGTAATTGTTATATGGTTTATATGGTTATATGAATGGAACATTCAGGAAAGGACATAGGAGGTGGGTGGAATTGGTAAATTTTGGAGACACTGTTGTTAAATATCCGAGCGAAAGATGTACATGGAGAAAAAATATGGATAAGGCCAACAATGTGACTGAGTTGTGGACAGACATACAATTGCAGTAAAGTATATATTTTTTCGTGAATAGCAGTGATTTGCAAATCAAATACTGCAGATGCTGAAAATCTTAGATAAAAGCAGAAATGCTGGAGCCATCCAGCAGTTCAGGCTGCATCTGAGGAAAGGCAAATGGAGTTCATGTTTTGGGTTAAAATCCCACCCACCCCCTTTCCTCATGCCCCCCTCTCTCTTACTAGATTAATTTATCAACCAGATGGCTTCATCAGCAGAAATTACCACAAAAATCCTGGCCTTTCCCTGTCACAGATGTTACCGTTGTTCTATGCGACCCTCCTCTACTGCAACTTAAAACCAAGTTTTATCAGTCCCAGTCTACTGAAGGATCTTCAACTAAAAACATTAGCTTTGTTTCTCTTTCCTCAGAAGCTGCCCAGACCAGCATTTTCTGTTATTGGTAATTTGCAACAGTCATTTGTCATACTCATTTTGTTGTTCTTCTTCTTATCGAGTCCACACACAAGATTAGAAGTTGTTCAGCCAGAGCTGAACACACTTCTCGGCATCTGCACAATGGTGTCTGTCTTGCGCTTCTTGTGCTTCTTGTGCGTGGTGGTGGAAAGATTGGTTGAAACAGGGCCGCGACGTGAACGCTCTTTCCTTGGCCCCATTTTGTTGTTGTGTTAGTGGGACGGATTATATCAAAGGCTTATTAAACTTTTAACAAATACTAGTTGCTCCTCCCTGCCAGGCCAGGCCAACTCCACAAAACTCTTCAGGCATGCCACCACAGCTACCACCCCCCCCCCCCCCCCCCCCCCCCCCCTGTTATTGTGTCCAGGCACATCAATCTCTTAACAAGTCACATACCTGTATATAATCAATATTTTAAATATATACAGGTATGTGACTTTATGAAGAAATATATACATAGATTTCAAACTATATTTTTAGACCCTTTAGAAGAAGCAATGAATATTAAGGTTGATTCACAAAAATTAATATCATACTTTTATAATAATATATTATATAGAGAATCACCCTCAACAGAAGCACTAAGGGAAGATTGGGAACATGAGCTAATGATAAAGATCTCGAAGGATAGATGGGAAAAGTATTTGATGAATACACATAACTGTTCTATTAATGCAAGACATAATTTAATTCAATTCAAATTATTACATAGACTATATTATTCAAAAACGAGGTTGAATAAATTTTATCCAAACGTCTCTCCCAGATGCGATAAATGTTTGTTTCAAAACGCTAATATAACACATTCATTTGTAGGATGTACAAAGTTGAATAAATTTTGGAGTGATATATTTGATATATTTACAAAGCTCTTCAAGTCAAGAATAGAACCCAAAATGGAATGGATTATATTTGGAATAATAGGAGAAGATACCAATTTAAATAAAGACCAAAATGTTTTTTTTAAATTATGGGTTAATAATTGGAAAGAAATTGATACTTAAATTTTGGAAAAATACAACCATACGAACTGTTAAAATGTGGATTAGGAATATGATGGACATAGCACGCCTTGAAGAAATGAGACTCCGACTAATAGATAAATACGACCAATTCTTAAGGAGTTGGTCTCCTTTCATCGACTTTTTGGAATCATGTGATGCAGCGGTACCATAAGGATTGCTGATTTCAGTTCATGACGTGGATAGATTTACATCTCCGAATATAGATTTGAAAAATTATCTTTTAAGGGGCCTTCTCTTCTATTTCTACTTTCCACTTTTTATTTATTTATTTATTTATTTAAAAAAAATTTAAATTCTTTTTTATATACACACTTCACGTTTTTCTACTCTCTACCATCTATTTTTCCACTTTTTCCCCTTTCTATTGTTTTCTTTTTCTTGTCTTGCTTACTTCCTTCTCATAACATAAAACTAGAGGTTGTACATAGAATGGATTACGGTATGACATAGTTGGCACCTAAAATTAGGTGCCACTGTATTGTTTTGTACTGTATTAACTTCTAATAAAATAAACAAACAAAAAAAAAAACAAGTTCGCCTCTCAAGCTGCTGCTGGATCTCGGTCATCTCTGGATATCCGAGGAGATTTACTGTGAATAGAAGAGAGTGAGTGAGTCAGTTTACGGAGAGAGCTGGGCAGTACTTGATACAAATGGCTTTTGCTGAATTAGTATGGTAGTAGGCCAGTGTTGCAAAATATTAGAATTGCTGGATCTTGACTTGGCTTAGAGTCTGGAGGACCTGCATTGACTGCATTTGAGGATGAAGTGGCTGTGAGATCAGGGTTGAGATGGAGCCAAAGTATATGTGGAGAGCGGATCCACATAGTCATGCAGAGGACAGTACATTCAAAGAGAATGATACAGAAATATGACACATTTTGCGATTGCCTAACGTAGCTGTGACAGGTTCTGACACCTGTAAAACCCCTGAAAGTAGTTATGATGGAATATCATTGGTTAAGGCATCAGTAGAAGTGAGAGAAGTTGGGGAACATGCTAAAAGAGGGACACTCAAACAGAAAGTTGAATAGCACAAGCCAAAGCGCACCATCATTCTTGCCTGGGACCAGATTAATAGTACCATGGTTTCCCTATGTGCAAGCTTTAATGACACATTTCAGAATGTTGTTGGCAAGGAGGTGAGGATGAGAACATAAAGTGTACAGTTGGAAAACGACAGGAATGAACACAGTAATGTGAGCAGTACTTTTGACTTAGAACTGGAAATAAGTTTGCACTCTGAAGCCACAAGCAAGAACAACTAATGACTCAGTCTGGTGCAAATGAGCAGAGGAAGAGAAAAGAAAGAAAATTGAAAGAGAATGTGGACCAGGACTTCGATCATTCAGGTTGCTCACCGCATAAGTCGGAGAATTGGTGCTCTGGAAACTTCATGTTGAGAATATGTAATCCACAATTTAGCAAAATTAAGGACCAGCAGTAATTTAGACAATGGGAGGTCATGCTCTGGGCAACCAGTGGATCATGAGTTCTCTCTGTGTTATAGCCCAACACACTGAACAGTGGGTGAAGTGTGATGTTGGTAGCAGGCTCAAGGTTGCATACCTCAATGCAGTGGATGGAACCACTGCAAAAGCTAAAAAGGGGAGAAGCAATTGAATGAAAAGAAGTCAGGATATAAAATAGAAAGAGAACAGATAGAGTGTACGAAAAGTCAACCAAAGTAGACACATTGTAATCATGAATGTTAAAGATGTGCCAAATTAATTATTTAATTATGTTGTCGATAATAACTGGAGTTATTGGTTTGTGTTATATTTCACGTAATAATTGTCAGAAATTTTAAGTATAGAGCATAATGACGAGTTTTTCAGAAACAACTAAGAAATTGATTAATATTTGGTTAAATATATAAGCACAGAAAAGAAAGACAGAACGGAAGACATTTGGTCCATTATTCATCTGGATCATCATTGATCTACTTCAATGCCATTTTCTGTACCACTGCAGCCCTTGATTCTTACGATTTTTGTTTTTAAGAAATATAAGACCGAGCCCCTGCAACTCTGTACAATGTTGAATATCAAAAGTTCACTGCTCTCTGCATGAAAAACAAATGTTGCCCTTTCTCTGTATTAAATGGTCAATCCTGTGTTCATAGAATCATAGAAAGTAGGTGTGAGAGTAGACCACCAGGTCCGTCGAGCCCGCACCGCCATTCACTCATGGCTGAACACTAAACAGACACACTTACCCACAAACAGTAGACACAAGACACAGAACACAAGACACTACCCTCCCCTTTATACCGCTATCACCCCTCTCCACCCCAAGAACCGCGTGATCTCCTAGGGGAGGCAAAAAACCGGATAAAAACCCAGGTCCAATTCGGGAAAAAAATCCGGGAAATTCCTCTCCGACCCCAATCCAGGCGATCGACACTTGTCCAGGAGATCACTCAGGTCTACTATACTAACCATACCTAGGTCCATATCCCTGCCCTCTCCCCGTAGCCCCTTATCCCCTTGGCAGCTAAAAAACCATCTATTTTTGACTTAAATATATTTAACGTTTCTGCTTCCACTGCTCCCTGGGGCAGTGAATTCCACAAACTAACCACCCTCTGGGTGAAGAAGTTCTTCCTCATCTCAGTTTTAAAAGAGCCCCCCCTCACTCTGCAACTATGTCCCCTAGTTCTAGCCTCCCCGATCATTGGGAACATCCTCGGTGCATCCACCCGATCAAGGCCCCTCACGATCTTATACATTTCAATGAGATCGCCTCTCATTCTTCTAAACTCCAAAGAGTAGAGTCCCAGCTTACTTAACCTTTCCTCATATGTCAATCCCCTCATTGCAGGAATTAATCTTGTAAACCTTCGCTGCACTGCCTCCAGGGCTAGTACATCCTTTCTTAAGTATGGACCCCAGAACTGTACACAGTATTCCAAATGTGGTCTCACTAATACCGTGTACAGCTGCAGCAAGACCTCCGTGTTTTTATACTCAATCCCCCTAGCAATAAAGGCCAAAACTCCATTGGCCTTCCTGATTGCTTGCTGCACCTGCATACTGACTTTTAGTGATTCATGTACTAATACCCCTAGATCCCTTTGCGTTGCATTACAACGCAGCTCCTCCTCATTTAGAAAATAACTTGCCCTATCATTTTTTTCCCCAAAGTGAATGACTTCACATTTATTAGTATTAAATTTCATCTGCCAAGTTGTTGCCCACTCACCTAGCTTATCTATATCCTTTTGCAGACTCTTCCTATCCTCCTCATCCCCTACTTTCCCTCCCATTTTCGTATCGTCCGCAAATTTTGATATATTACACTTGGTTCCCTCCTCCAAATCATTTATATAAATTGTGAACAACTGGGGTCCCAGCACCGACCCTTGCGGAACCCCGCTAGTTACTGGTTGCCATCCCGAGTATGAACCATTTATCCCCACTCTCTGCTTCCTATTCGTTAGCCAATCCTCTACCCATGCTAATATATTACCCCCAATCCCACAATTTTTTATTTTTAGCAATAGTCTCTTATGTGGCACCTTGTCAAAAGCCTTTTGGAAGTCCAAGTATACCACATCCACCGGTTCCCCTTTATCCACCCGGGTTGTTACTTCCTCAAAGAATTCGAGCAGATTCGTTAAACACGATTTCCCCTTCACAAAACCATGCTGGTTCTGTCTGATGAAGTCATGTTTATCCAAGTGGCCCGTTAGTGATTCTTTAATAATTGTCTCCAACATTTTACCCACCACCGATGTTAGACTAACCGGTCTATAGTTACCCGCCTTCTGTTTACTTCCTTTTTTAAATATAGGTGTTACATTGGCCATTTTCCAATCCACTGGGACCGTTCCTGCCTCCAGGGAGTTTTGGAAAATTATCACCAATGCATCCACAATCCCCACTGCTATCTCCCTCAAGACCCTTGGATGTAATCCATCAGGCCCAGGGGATTTATCCTCCTTCAGTCTCATTAATTTCCCTAATACCACCTCCTTGGTGATCTTAATAGTATTTAGCTCCTCCATTCCTACCGCCTCCTGTTTATCCAGCGTTGGAATATTTTTTGTGTCTTCTATGGTGAAGACTGATACAAAATACTCGTTTAATGCCTTTGCCATTTCCATGTTCCCCACCAACAACTCTCCAGTCTCACCCTCCAATGGACCAACGTTCACCTTAGCCACCCTTTTTCTTCTGTGACAGTGACTTCTTGTTCTGGACTCCTTAAGGGCCTGTCCTCCTATCTGATTTTTTCGGCGACTGACGGCAGTCACCGCTGGATTTTGAACATTTTAAAATCCAGCGGCGACAAAAAAAATGTTGCGACACCTGAGGAAACACAGCGCGTCAATACGTCATCACGCCGATACATCAGACAATGATGCTGGCAGTTGCCGAAAAAATCGGCAAATGGGACAGTCCCTTTAGTCAGGGTAAATATCTTCCTGCAACCAGCCAGTAAAGACCTGCAAGAATTTCTAATGTCCAAATTTTTAATTTCTGAATTCAAATTTGTAATAATTAACTGGCAAGATTTAAGTGGTGAGTTAATTGTATGTATTTATTTATTACTTTTTAAAGTGTGCCCTTCGTCTCATAACATTTTTTACGCTGCTTACGAACACAACTAATAAAGACATTTGCACTCTGGAAGATACCTTTAAGAATTGAATGCACTGTATCTACATTATGCATGTATATTTTACATTGCTGTAATCAATGCATCTCCCATTATCCACTCTGGCGAAGCTGGCAGCTTGGTTATCAACATAACATTGGGGCTATCAGTAAAATCTAATGTGTTACTGAAATGAAGTGTGAGATGACTTGTAAGATGCTTTGAGGTGTCTCTTTTCCCATCCTCAGACTCAAAACAATTCTGTGTTTATTAGCACCAATCTAATAAAAAAATTCCAGAGTTTCATCTCTGATTTCTATCCACAGATTCCTACTGAAATGTAAAACTGCAAATCTTTAGTGAGAAAAACATTGATGTAAATTTTAATGGTTTATTGATATCCAACAGACGTTCAGATGAATCTTAACCCAAATTCATGATTATAATATCTCACTCATCTTAACAGGCTTAGTGAGATATGATATTCATGAAAATCTCAGTCCTTGCAACAACCAACCCACAAAGCAAGAAGGTACTGTAAACTAATGTCGAGGTTGAGGAGCAGCTTTGCCCTTATAACCATTAGGTTATTGAAAGCTACAACCTCCAAATAGGCTCTGAACTATATAGACTTGGGGACATTGTTTATTTATTCGCTTTGCACAATTACTGTTTACTTATTTGTAAAAATGTCTTGTTCCGTTTCGGGACATATGACAATAAAACACTCTTGACTCGACCTTTGGCAGGCAATTTATACTCGGGAAGTGACTTGACCAATTAAGTATTCGAATGAGGCTGTGTGACTTGGATTTAATTTATTTTATCATTTTCACTGAGACAGCTGGGTTTTGCAGGCATTGGGAGCTCAGCAGCAGAAGAGAAGTCAAAAGAGCTTTGAGAGGAAGTCCTCCCCCAGCACCACTTCCCCCTCTCTGCAGACAAGTATCAGACCTCAATTCTTCCACTGCCAGGCAACAAGTTGCATGTTTTGTGGAGTGCACCTTCCCCAACTGTAAGCTTGTCAGTCGGGTGGGATCTGCCAAACCAGCAAGTGCTTTCAAAGTCAAAGTTCAGCAGCATGCATATAAAATCTAATTTCCCCCAGAACTATTGCATTCTTCCCCCGTGGCCATTTACCTCACTCCTTGTCCCAATTACTTAAGTGTCTTTGCCAATAGAGAGGCAGTTATAACAATGTTTTACTTCCATAGGTTCAATAATAATTCTGTACAAAATTATTTTTTATACTTTCAGTTTTTAGAAAAGTAGAATGGTTATGAGATATAAATCCAATTTATGTCAATTTAATCTGAATAATATTCTATATACAGGGTGACGAGATGAAAAAAGGAGGAATACAGCCCATACCCATGATGGACAGGGAGAAAATTGATGAAATTCCTGACGGCCAGGTAAATTATAACCTACTAAATTTGAGAAAGCAACAGCTTCGGAGTAGATTGCTCATTATGTGGGAAATCCACATGGAAATTTTAAAGATTTAGGTCTTTATTAACCATCCTAGCTGGCATTTTACCTGAACATCCTTGATAATAATTTAATATTGTATTAATATGATTGTTCCAAGTTGATTTGCTTGCTGTACATGAGCTGGATACTTTAGATCACATCAAATTCTTGATTTTCTCGTGTGAAAAGAAGTTGTGTTTCTTTTTTACACATCAAATCTGGGAATCATATATATCACAAAGGTAAGATATTCAATACTGCATCCTACTTCAGGTGGAATCTTTGCAATACAAGTTGATAGTAGTTATATCGAGGCAGCTTAAATTACAACATCTAGGTTTTATAATCAAGAAATCTATTAGCTCAATAACTATTCTTTAGCCTAAGAATATATGTGACAGAAGCAGGAATAGATTGTATGGCCCTTGACCTGGTTGTACCATCCAATCTTTCATGTAGAAATGTTCAAAGATTTACAATTCTTCAAGTAAATACATTTCTCACATCTGCATAAGGTATCCATCAAAATAATTGAAGACTGGATCAATACTTTCCCCCTGTAAATGAGTTATAAGAAATACTGAGTAGCACAGGATCAGATAATCTGGATAGGGGGCTTGGGATATCTATCAAATTAATTGAGGACTGGCTTCTGGATCTGTTCGCGATCTCAAGAGGAAAATCCACCCCAGTATCCATTTAGTATCACCCTCTTGTCCAAGATAGTCAGATCCAGAAAGGCATAGCTGTCTGTACCAGAAGTCATGATGTAGCTCTATAAGACTTCGGTTGGGCTGTGTTTGGAGTGTTGCGTGCAATTCTGGTCACCACATTACAGGAAAGACATGGAATCTTTGGAGAGAGTGCAGAAGAGATTTACCAAAATGCTGCCTGGGTTAGGGGGTGTTACCTACAAGGAGAGATTGGATAAACCTGGATTGCTTTCTCTAGAATGCTCTGGAATCATTCCCTGAATAGAGGGAGACCTGTTGGAAGTATATAAAATTATAAGAGGCATACATAGGGTGGACAGTCTGAATCTATTTCCCAGAATGTAAATGACAAAGACTAGATTGTTTAGATTTAAAGTTAGATGGGTAAAGTTTAAGGGAGAGGTGTGGAGCATCCATTTTACCCAGAGAGTGGTGGGTGCCTGTAAATCGCTGCCAATGGTGGCAATGGACCATTTAAGAGGCTGTTAGATATGGTTTTGCCGCAAACAAAGGGATATGGGTCATGTGCGGGCAGAGGGGATTTATTTCACTTGACATCATGCTCGGCACAGACAATGTGGGCTGAAGCACCTGTTCCTGCGCTGTATAGTGTTTTGTGGTCAATGAGAAACTATGTAAAATTGCCAAGGCAGGTACCATCTACAAAGAAAGGACAGCTCAATGCAATCTGTCTACTCTCAATTATCAACAGTGCAATGAAAGGTACTGAGGGTATTATCATGTAACACTTATTCCACAGAAAGTCGTACATCAATGTTCAATGTGAGTTTCAGCATAATCATACAGTGACACAGCAGTGGTGCTGGATTCAATTCTAACCTCAAGTGTGGTGTTTGCAGTGTTGCACATTCCTCTTTGAATGTGATGGCACATTCCTCTTTGCCAGAGTATCCTCTTTGTGATCTGGTTTCATCCCACGTCCCAATGGCATTCTAGTAGGGTAACTGGATACTGTAAATTACCCCTTAGTGTGTGTTATCACTGAAAGAATCAAAAGGGTTTGTTAGATTCATGGTCAGGTCGGGGGGAGTTCCCCCTGCCACGGGTACCGTGTAATCTCGTGCTACGGACAAGTTCGGCACGGACTTGTAGGGCCGAGATGGCCTGTTTCCGTGCTGTAATTGTTATATGTTATATACCTGTTCCATGGTCGGATAGTGGGCGACTAAACTGTCTCCCCCACCTGGTTTGCCAGGAGAGGAGGGGGCTGTGGACCCCCAGCAGGACCAGAAACAAGACGTCAAAGGGCGGATGAGCTCCTAGCCATCCACACTTCAGTAGAAGTTGCGATCACTGTCGTATATAGCATTGTAAGGCACCGTGCCCGCTGATGTTTTCAACAATGAGGATGATGATTGTTAGATTGACCTATATGTGACAGAATAAGTTTCAAGGATACACGAAAATAAGGAGAGTGGAAATGGGGCCTGGAAGTCAGCATAGATCTAGTGAGCCAAATGGCCTCCTTTTATTGTATAGGCACTCTGCTCCTGATCGAATCACAGCCTTGGTTTAAACATGGGCCAAAGACCTAAAATCCAAAGAAAAAATAAGAGTGGGTGCTGTTAGCACCAAAGTAGCATTTGACCGAGTATACCATCTAAGGAGTCCTGATAAAACAAGGTCAGAGCATCAAAGGAAAAATATTCTGATGGTCAGGAAAGTGTGTGATTGTTGTTCACCCCAGTCCATTACCGTCATATTTTTTTGTCA
The DNA here is from genome assembly GCF_010909765.2 of Amblyraja radiata. NCBI lineage: Eukaryota > Metazoa > Chordata > Chondrichthyes > Rajiformes > Rajidae > Amblyraja > Amblyraja radiata. The sequence continues at coordinate 272,967 of NC_045963.1, read as the reverse complement.
TTTGAAATACTATAACCATATAACAATTACAGCACAGAAACAGGCCATCTCGGCCCTACAAGTCCGTGCCGAACAATTATTTTCCCTTAGTCCCACCTGCCTGCACTCATACCATAACCCTCCATTCCCTTCTCATCCATATGCCTATCCAATTTATTTTTAAATGATACCAACGAACCTGCCTCCACCACTTCCACTGGAAGCTCATTCCACACCGCTACCACTCTCTGAGTAAAGAAGTTCCCCCTCATGTTACCCCTAAACTTCTGTCCCTTAATTCTGAAGTCATGTCCTCTTGTCCAATACTATGCCATATTACCTGTGAATTCAACCAATCCAGTATCCAAAACTTGAAATCAAGTGACCAAGATTACTAAATATGGTGAACATGCAGCTTATAATGGTGCTAAATACAAATTATATATAGTATTTAACCTTACAAAATGATTTATCCATACTTAACATAGATGATGAAGCTTTCAAAAATGGTTTGCACTGTAGTTTGGAGAGTACTTTCATCATTGCATGAATGAGTCCCCTGGTAGCTACCTTATAATAACATTTCCTGATGCCGTATGAATCACTTACCTCATTCAGATGTATTGATCCTGGAGGAGGTGCAGCATAGAATGGCATAAAAGTTACAAATAATAAACTAATAGGACAGGTTGCAAAGACAATCCTTGTGTTCAAAGGAAATCCTGAGGTGATTTAATCGAGGTGTGTTACTATGATCAAAAAAAGTTGACAGGCAGAATAAAGAAAATATATTTCCTTTGGTGTGAGCGCCAATAGAATGTAGGGCATAACCTCAAACTTTGAGCTCAGCCATTCAAGAATGATGTCAAACAAACGGCTGTTGAGGACATTAATGGGACATTTTAAATCAAGTTTTGTTAAGCAGGTTGAGGAATACACAACCTAGACTATCATGAGACAAGTTGATTTTACCCAACTGATGATGTGTTGTTGCAAAAGTAATCCTGTTCAGTACAAGAGGAGCCACAGGTTCAGATGTTTGTTGTATATGCTTGGCGGAGAAGCCAGTAGTGCGAAGCAACCATCCAAGTCAGAATCCCACGTAATTCTACAAGAATCTACAAAGCAAATTCTTTAATTTGCCATTTTTCTCCGGTATTTTGTTCAATGATTCTTTTTCAAAAATATTCTGAAAGGTCATTTCAATGAGTTCTGCCTGAGTATGATAAATATTGACCATCATCTAATTGAATGAAGCAACAAGCGTGAGGGTGTAGCTTTTATTCTATTTTTGATTTATGATAATTTAAAAAAGACGTCTCCATTTTCCCTTTGCACAGGTTGGTTTCTACAATGCTGTAGCCTTGCCTTGCTATCGTACACTTGCAGAGGTCTTTCCAGCAAGCACTCAGCTGCTAAAAGCTTGCAGGTAGGAGTATCCATCGTAGAAAAATAGAAACAGGCTTTCCATTTCTAAATTAGATATTCCAATTCATGCAACCCTTTTCTTTCAAATAAATATACAGGTACTTAAATGCAGAAAAAGATTAAAATCAAAAAAATATTTGGTAAGGTTTCTTGTTGTTCTGCTTAAAAGGCCCAGGAAGGCATATCAATTGTGCTTTCTTAAATATAAGAAATTAATACCAAAAGTCCTATTGTGGAATAGAAAATGAATAGAAGCAATGAAATGAAGCAAACTTAAAGGATAGTCTTACAACCACCATTCTTTATTGTTATCCAATAAGCTAAACCATTGCAATTGTGGAAGATTCTATACAATTAACACTTTTTTAATTGCAATTATGTGCTCTCCATATTCATTTGAAGCTATTACTAGAATTAATTTGTTATCTTTCAAGTATTCATACATGTCAACAGTGGGAATGATAAAGACGCTGCACTTTATCCACCCCTGCTAAATATTTGAATGTCACATGATTTTAGCATCAAATCATATTCATCGTCATAGCATCGTACTTAAGCCTGTAGCCTGCAGGGGTTTTTTTAAATAAAGTAAGTCCTGCTTCAAAATCTCTGTCGTTTGCTGATTCCATAATCATACAATCACAGTGCTTTTCCGTTTATTCAGAAATTTGGTATCTGTGAGATTTTATCAAGTTTTTAAGAGTTTGGAGTATATGTTCCTTAATCAGTTTTTCAGCATGTTGAAGTAAATCTTGTAAGATGAATAAAGTAGAAATATGGGAAAAAATCTCAGGCTTTTTTTTACATAAAACAAAATAATGTGGTTTTGCTGTGATACCAAACTTCAAACTCTGAAGAAGGGTCTCGACCCGAAACGTCACATATTCCTTTTCTCCAGAGATGCTGCCTAACCCGCTGCGTTACTCCAGCCTTTTGTGTCTATCTTTGATTTAAACCAGCATCTGCAGTTCCTCCCTACATATTCAGACCCAGTTAGTTCATCTCAGATGGGAACTTCAGCAAGATACCGAAAAGACTTTGTAGATGAAGTTGGCTCATTACCATTCCACAAGCAAAGACTTGGAGAGAAGTTTATTAAGTTCATCACTACCTTGACAGCAAATTGAAGGAGTCATTATAATACAGCCAGCCTGCTTTCTTTTGATACTTTGAGGAATTTTAACCTCCAAAGCCAGAAAAAAAATGCAGCATTATCTATCCATTTCAGTAAAGGTAAGATTTTATTCAATGATTATAATGCAGTCATTTAATATATTTATGGTGGCAGTCTTTCAGTACAACTCTGAAGGTATTACAACAAATTCTCCAAGACAATGGATGGCTAGATCAATTATGCTTTTTTTGGAGGAATATAGAATGTTTTGCAAAGTATTATAAATGAAACATAAAAGTTTCATGGGTTTTCTCTGATATCTTCGGTTTCCTCCCACACTCCAAAGACGTACAGGTTTGTAGATTAATTGGCTTGGGTTTGTATACTTGGTATAAGTGTAAACTTGTCCCTAGTGTATGTAGGCTTGTGTTAATGTGCGGGTGCGGACTCAGTGGGCCGAAGGGCCTGTTTCCGCGCTGTATCTCTAAACTAAACTAAACTAATAATTCCAGTTCCTTAAATAAAGCTGGTTACATTTTTTTATATCCTGTTTAAATGAGCATGGTTCCATAGTCAAGAGCAATGGAATTAAATGTTGCAGATAATATGCCTAATGTCAAAGTACGTGTGAATCCAGAGAAAAAATGCAGAATCCTGTCATTCTGGTGTTTGCCCTTAATGAAGCAAAAATACACTCCTATTACATTGTGGGCTCGGTTCCTTCCTTTGTCTTTCCAAGATAATCTCGTTATCTCCGTCCCGGCCTTTCCTGTTCTCACCATTCGCATAATCATGTGGCTGCCCAGGCCCACAGACAGGCTTTAAACTTGTTCTTCTGTGATTCCTTTTTCAGCCAGCATGTCCGTTTTAAAAATGTCCAGGTCCTTATCCCCGAGTTCTTCCATAATTTTGGAGAATTTGCCCCAATAACTTACACATCATGTTTTTACATGGTAATGACAAATCATATCAAGTAGTAGAAAGCTACCTCACTTCTTTGCAGAACCATCATTGGTTGGTTTTAATATGGCCCGTTTATTGTTGATACATTTACACCTCAAGTTGTTTTCAGCATTTTTGTACGATATTTAATAATGTATAGATATCTGTATTAATGGATAATTTCCATTTATGTATTAACTATGTGCACTATGTTCTTTTTGCAGAGACCCCTTTGTGTTATCTGACTGATGTCAAAAGGAATAACAAAGTAGTGGATCACGTAATCAGAACCAGAATGTACTGTATGATGATTCTAGTGGTCTCAAGCTCTTGAGTGGCCTTTCTCAAATACTTAGAGATATGGACCACATAGAGACAGCTTCCACTTGGAACGCATTGCAACAGTTGCTCACTGTTGGAATTATTAGTTTCCCTAGATTGGAAAACGCCCCAGATAGTTTTGAGGATATTAAATATGCCTGCCATCTTTCCTGGCATAATTTACCTTGCACTTCCCTTTGGGATAATCCAATCTGTGTGGCTCAATGACTCAGTGAAGCAGATTAAAGTTGCAGCGAGAACCTACCTCATGAATGCCCTTGCTGCTATTTACAGATGCTTTGGGATTTGTCTATGAAGAAAATGGCATAGCTGATGTTAACTCTCCAGATTTGGTTTGCAATTTTGGAGTGTTTCAGAGATTCATAAATGCCTGCATGATTGTTATGATGACCACACTACAATGAGAAATACTACACACACCACTTATGGAAACAAAATATATTTTCAGAGTTTCTTATTATTATTTTGCAGACAATCATATTTCCCAGAATGCACATTAATATGGGAATATTAATAAATAGATGGTATACATTAATATTTGATAACCTAAGGCTCAACAAAGTCCAGAATTGGAGTTGTTTGGATATGTTGTTATATCATTGTTCATTATGAACCAGTTAATATACAACCAGATTAGACCATTTAGCTAACTGGAAATCCTAAAGCTAATTGAATTTCTGATTCATAAATTAAGTAAATTTAGGTGTCTCTGAATGGACTTCAATTTTATATGCATTTATTGGTAAAAATGTGAGATTGAAAAAAAAAGTGGCCTTCATCATTGCGAGAGCTTTAAGCCTCTGTCCCACTTTCCCGAGTTACTAACAAATTCTCCCGAGTTTTCCCCTTGATTCAAACTCGGAGATGCCAGCCGTAGGTATCGGGGCTATTTTTTTTACTCGTGGACATTTTTCAACATGCTGAAAAAACGTCCTGACTTACCTGATGCCCCAAGTACCTACGGCTGGCATTACGAGCCACTACGAAATATCTACAGGCTCCTACGGCCTCCTACTGACTTGCTACGGACATTCTCCAAGTTTGAATCAAGAGGAAAACTCGGGAGAATTTGTGAGTATCTTGGGAAAGTGGGACAGAGCCTTTACTTTCTCCATTATGAAATACTGGGAGATCTTTCTTGATACTTTAATCTTTTAGGTATTAGGTGGTTTCTGTTAACATTTGTCATGTGCTAAAACTACCAATTGCAAAAAAATAGAGCCACACTGGATTAGACAAAGCAATGATAATTCATGATGAAATTTACAGATTTATACAAAATGTATTAACTTTATCCAATGGCTGCTCAATATCTAAACAGAAATTACTAAATAATTACTAAGCAAAAGAGTTCATATTGATCATGTACAAGCAATAATTTTATAAAGTAGGTTTTGTGATTCAGGCAGTGTGTAACGGCAATTTCTAAACTTTTCAATGTCCAACTTTTACTACTCGGGGATGTGGTGGATATATAGATAGCAAAAACTAATCAATTAATTGTTTTTTTTATTGAAGTAATACAAAACAAAGAAATAATTCATAACTTTTCGTTCTTACTAACTGTTTCTTCCTTCTCGTGAACATGAACGTGATCGTGTCATGGTTAAAAATTGTTGCCCTCACCATTCCTCGAGGCAAACTAGAAACCCAACCTCTGAGTCTGCGCTATCCTCCTAAAAATGTAGACACCTCCTTCTATGTATATAATCCCACCCACAAGCTAGGAAAAAAGTACAGAAATACTAACAATAACTAACTTAAGCACAAATGGCTCCTACACAATGGCCCCTAATTGTTCTATGTATATAACAAAGCAATTACCAATAGACATTAATAGGAGCTCCAAGCTTAACATACATCAAAAACAAAATAAATATGCACTATTTGTTAGCATTCAGATTTCTTTGGCTATTCTTCTATCTTTGCCTTCGCCTTCTAGAAGCAGACATATCTTGGTTATTTGTCTTTCCAAGATGTTGTTCTTAGTCTGAAGTCGTACAATATGCACCAAACCTTGGCATGATCTCCAGTATTCTGCCCATCAACCAAGAACCTCGTGGTGCATTTGAATCAACCACCAAAATGATATCACCTGAAATAAAATTTCTCCTAACCCTTGACCATCGCTGTCGTTCTTGGATTAGAGGCAAGTATTCTTGTGTCCACCGTTTCCAAAAAAGATCTGCCATATATTGTGCCTGTCTCCATCTGTGTCTAACGTACAAATCCTCCTTTACAAAGAGCCCAGGTGGTAGTATTGGATTAGTCTTTAGCAGAAGAAGATGATTCGGTGTAAGTGCTTCTAAGTCCCTAGGATCATCAGAACTCCTGGTAATGGGTCGATCATTTAAAATTGCTTCAATTTCACAAATTAAAGTTTGTAATCCTTCATCGTCCAGAACTTGTTGTTTAAGAACAGAGCGTAGCACATTTCGAACCATGCGGATCAATCGTTCCCAAACACCGCCGTGATAAGTTCCCGCAGGGGATTAAAATTCCATCGTATCCCTTGCTGAAGCATACCATACTGGATTTTATCCTGATTTAAGCCTTTAAGTGCTTCTTTCAACTCTCTTTCCTCTCCAACAAAATTTGTACCATTATCAGATTTTAATGATAAAACTTGACCTCGTCGACAGATAAATCTTTGTAACGCATGAATGCAGGAGTCTGTCAAGTGTAAATGCAACTTCAAGATTTACCGCTCTGATTGCCATGCAAGTGAAAATTACACCATACCTTTTCACAAGACTTCATCCTCTCTTGACTTCTGTAGGATCAAAGTTATCTACTCCTACATCTGTAAATGGAGGTTTATCAGGTAAAATCCTCTCCAGAGGTAAGTCTACCATTTTCTGTTCTCCAACTTTTCCATGCTGTCATCTGCACATAGTACAATTTTTTTATTATTTTTCTAGCAGCAGAGTTAGCTTTAATAATCCAATATTTCATACGAAGCTGCGACAGCATGTGATTTCCTCCTCCATGTCCGATCTGTTTATGGATATGTCGTAACAGTAGTGTTGAAATGTGAAAATCCTTCGAGAGAATAATAGGATGCTTAGCCTCTTCCGGCATTCAGATTTCAGTTTAAGCTTTGGCCATTCTCTGTCTGGCTTTCAGAGAAAATCTGGTCCCTTGATCCATCTCTTATTGCTTAAGATGCGGTCTGCTGTTAGTCCTCTAGAGGCTTCATCTGCAGGATTTTCCTTTGTGTTAACGTATTTCCACTGTGATACATTTGTAGCACCCCTTACATAAGAGATTCTGTTTGCTACAAATGTTTGAAAGCATTTGTTTTTGTTGTTGAAGTACTTAAGCACTGTAGTGCAATCAGTCCAGAAGATAGATTTCTCCACCTTGAGTTGTAATTCATTTTGCAGCATTATGTTAATATTGACAGCTAAAACTGCTGCTGGAAGGTCCATTCTGGGAATCGTTATTTGCGTCAATGGTGCCACTCTGACCTTTCCCATTAAGAATGCAACATGTACTTCGTTGTCATCATTTTCCAGTCTTAGATATGAAACAGTACCGTAGCTACTTTCACTAGCATCTGAAAAGTGGTGCAGCTGTGCATATCTGATTTGACCAAAGTTTGTAGGCTTCATACATTGGTCCACTTTGAATTCCGAGATCTTGTCGTGATCTGCTAACCACTCTGTCCATCGCTGAGAGAAGATTTGCGTTATACTCTCATCCCATCCAAGCCTTTTCTGACAGAGCTCCTGCATAATTAACTTGGCTGGCAGAGTAAATGGTGCAAGAAATCCCAAAGGGTCGTATATATAACCAATCACAGATAGGATGTCCTGTCTTGTACATGGTCATTCCTGAATTGAGATTCTGAATTTGAACACATCCGTTTCAACACACCAGTGCAATCCCAGTTCTCTTTCCATAGACAGATTGTATTTGTCCAACTCCCTGATCTCCTTGGCTCTGTTATCTGGTGGAATGGTTTCCAATACAACACGGCTGTTGATGATCCACTTTGATAGCATGAATCCTCACTTTTTGCAGAGGGAAGTCAGGTGTACTACCATTTGAATTGCTTCTTGATCCGAAGACATAGATTTTAAACAATAATCCACATAGAAATTGTTCTTTACTGTGTTTATCACTTCTTCTGGAAAATGAGCTTCATTATCCTCAGCGGTCCTCATTAATGCAAAGTTTGCACAATTTGGTGATGACACCGCTTCAAAGAGATGTTCCTTCATTCGGTATTCAACAAGATCTTGCTGTGCATTCCCCACCATAGGAATCGCAAATAATCATTATGTCTTTCTGATACTTTAACTTGATGAAACATTGCTTTAATATCAGCCATCAAAGCAACTGGTTCCTGTCTGAATCTGATGAGAACTCCAATGAGTGAGTTGGTAAGTTCCAGACCTTGCTGCACAGTCAAAGAGCACCCTTAAGGTCCATTTCTTTGAGTGATACACCCCATGGTGTGGAATATACCAAAGTTCTCCATCACTTCGATTCAGCTGGTCTGTTGGTACCATTTCAGCATAATAATTGTCAATAATTTCCCTCAGAAAAGATGTATATTCATCATGAAATTTCGTATTCTTGCCAAACTTGCGTATCAGGTTCTGAATGCGCTGCTCGGCAATGCATCGGTTATTCGGCAAACGGACACTTTCTTGTTTGAAAGGTAAGTCTAGACTAGAGTGTCCATCTGTAGATTAGTGTAAACTGTGGCTCGGCCCACAGGCTCATTAGAGAGCTCTCTCTCTCTCTCTCTCTCTATTAGACTAGTAGTATGCATATTGAGATGAAAGCTCTTTGAGTTACCTCTGCAGAGTTGCTAAAAGACTATGGATTCTAATCACTTTGTATGGGCCTGATCTTTATCATCTTTACTGAGCGCTTCATAATATCCAAGAACTTTACCTCTTCACGGGACATTTCTTCTGATTCCTTGCTGGATCTTTCATTGAAGTCGTGATTGTAATGCTTGATCAACAGCTCCTTTATGCTTGCAGTAAATATTCGATTAACAGCTGCAGTTGGGTAGTTATTCTTATTGTTCAAGAAGGCACAGCAGATGCTGGAAAATCGAAGGTACACAGAAATGCTGGAGAAACTCAGCGGGTGCAGCAGCATCTATGGAGCGAAGGAAATAGGCAACGTTTCGGGCCGAAACCCTTCTTCAGACTGATAGGGGGTGGCGTGGAGAAGGAAGGGAAAAAGGAGGAGGAGGAGCCCGAGGGCTGAGGGATGGGAGGAGACAGCCCGAGGGCTGAGGAAAGGGAGGAGACAGCAAGGGCTAACAAAATTGGGAGAATTCAATGTTCATGCCCGCAGGATGCATACTCCCCAAGCGGAATATGAGGTGCTGTTCATCCAATTTCCGGTGTTGCTCACTCTGGCCATGGAGGAGACCCAGGACAGAGAGGTCGGACGGGGAATGGGAGGGGGAGTTGAAGTGCTGAGCCACCGGGAGGTCAGGTAGGTTCTTGCGGACCGAGCAGAGGTGTTCGGCGAAACGATCGCGCAAGTAATCCTCCGTCAGTTTCGCCACCTCCAACGTGACCCCACCACTCATCACATCTTCCCATCTCCCACCATGTCTGCCTTCCGCAAAGACCGCTCCCTCCGCAACTCTCTTGTCAATTTTTCCCTTCTCTCCCGTACCACCCCCTCCCCAGGCACTTTCCGTTGCAACCGCAAGAAATGCAACCCCTGTCCCTTTACCTCCCCCCTCGACTCCATTCAAGGACCCAAGCAGTCGTTCCAGGTGCGAGAGGTTCACCTGTATCTCCAACCTCATCTGGGCTTCCGCAACAGCGACTTCTCCCGCCCGAGTTGCGGGGTTGAAAAGTATCTGGAGCAGGGCCTTGCATCGCCCGGCGCGGCTTTAATGGCCGTGGGACACTTACCATCGCCCGCCGGGGGCTTTGACTCTGACATCGGGAGGAGAATGAGGAGTGCAGGGGAGAGATAAGACTTTGCCTTCCATCACAGTGAGGAGGAGATTCACTGTGATGGATGTTTGTGTAAATTGTGTTGTGTCTTGGTTCTTTTTCTTGTGTGTATGACTGCAGAAACCAATTTTTTGTTTGAGCCTCAATAAGGTTCAAATGACAACAAATAAATGATATCATTGTATCAATAGCTCTTCCCACTGTAGCTGTTTTGTGCTACGATTCCAGATAACCGCTTCTCCTGGTCTTCTGCGAAACCGTCAAATATTTCCATTTCGTCTTGAAAACCACTGATTTTGCCTTTCACGTTCCTCCTCAGGCCCTGTTGTAAACCCTGTATAAAGACATGGTTTTGTCCAATCTCGAGGCGGAGGATGTTCAATTGAACCAGATTAGATTTTACTTCCTTTACATTCTCATCTGAATTCACGAGTACGTTCTGGTTTACGGTCAACTTGTTAACCTGCTTCCATGTTTCTTTCCTTCTGGCATTTTTCCAGGAAAGCCGCTGGTCCTTTCTCACTGAGCTTGACGATTCTCTTTCCTATCTTCTCGACTCCTGCTGGTCGTCGCTCGCAGAGATTCAGCTTTCTCCTTCAGTTACACTCGTAGAACCAGTTTTTTACTCTAATGTAAAGGCAATTTCTAAACTTTTCAATGTCCAACTTTTAATTACCGTTACTACTCGGGGATGTGATGGAGATATAGTTTACACACTAACAGATAGCAAAAACGAATTTTCCAGTCGTTGTTTCTTGATTAATTGTGTTTTTATTGAAGTAATACAAAACAAAGAAATAATTCATAACTTTTCGTCTTACAAACTGTTTCTTCCGTCTCGTGAACATGAACGTGATCGTGGTAAAAACTGTTGTCCTCACCATCCCTCGAGGTAAACTAAAAACCCAATCTCTGAGTCTGCGCTAAACTCCTAAAAATTTAGACATCCCCTTCTACGTATATAATCCCGCCCACAAGCGAGGAAAAAGATACAGAAAGACTAACAGTAACTAACTTAAACATAAATGGCTCCTACACAGTGAGTTCTACTTTTGATTAAGAAATCTTAATCTGAACTATTTGGGATTATAGTTAACTCATTTACATAATCTGTTGTCAAAATTGCTAACAGTTTGATTCAAGTAATGTATTTCCACAGTAGGAAGAAGCCTCGGGCAGTGGGTATACCCCCACTGCAACTGTACCAGAAGTGTATACTCAGTTTTTATTTTGCTCTTGTTTTATTGGATTGCTAAAGAGGATCAGGCATAGTGTTTGGCAAAACAATGAATTGCAGATTTAAGTTTTTTTTTAAATAGAATTTACTGAGAATGGTAACTAGGTCACTAGTTTGTAAGAATATAATTGATATAACTAGTCAGATCTAAAGGGATGAAGATAAAACCAACCAGAGGAAAGACATTCTTGCCATAGAGGGAGTACAGAGAAGGTTCACCAGACTGATTCCTGGGATGTCAGGACTTTCATATGAAGAAAGACTGGATAGACTCGGTTTGTACTCGCTAGAATTTAGAAGATTGAGGGGGGATCTTATAGAAACTTACAAAATTCTTAAGGGGTTGGACAGGCTAGATGCAGGAAGATTGTTCCCGATGTTGGGGAAGTCCAGAACGAGGGGTCACAGTTTAAGGATAAGGGGGAAATCTTTTAGGACCGAGATGAGGAAAACTTTTTTCACACAGAGAGTGGTGAATCTCTGGAATTCTCTCCCGCAGAAGGTAGTTGAGGCCAGTTCATTGGCTATATTTAAGAGGGAGTTAGATGTGGCCCTTGTGGCTAAAGGGATCAGGGGGTATGGAGAGAAGGCAGGTACAGGATACTGAGTTGGATGATCAGCCATGATCATATTGAACGGCCTACTCCTGCACCTATTTTCTATGTTTCTATAAGTTTAGTAATCTTAATGTATTCCAATGAATGTCTGCTGTCTATGAGTAATAAATAAGGGTACTAAACTAAAACATGTATTACACTGGAGTCTTGTAGAAGTAGATTGAAGAAAAATGATGGGATGCTCTGCCTGCATTTCCTGTATCATATTGAATCAAGGACATTTCGCATCTGGGCAAGTTCTGGGTGCCTAAACTTCAAAATAGCTGAAGTTGCTGCAGGAAGGAATTGTAGATGTTGGTTTACACTGAAGGATAGACACAAAATACTTGACAGGCAGCATCTCAAGATAGAAGGAATGGGTGGCATTTCGAGTTGAGACCCTTCTTCAGATAGGAGAAGGGTCTCAATCCAAATTGTTACCCATTCCTTTTATCCAGTGATGCTGCCTGTCCTGCTGAGTTACTCCAGCATTTTGTGTTTATCTGAAGTTGCTGCAGGACAAGCAGGAGGCTGGGAATTCCCAGCAATTGGCTGTCCCTCTGCGACGGAGAGTTCAAGGGACCATCTGGCATAATGATATTCATAATGTCATAAGAAATAGGAGTAGAATTAGGCAATTCGGCCCATCAAGTCTACTTAGCCATTCAATCATGGCTGATCTATCTCTCCCTCCTAACCCCATTCACCTGCATTCTCCCCTCTGACATGTGTGCTGATATTGTGGTAATAATTGGAGACATATTTCATAGGAAGAATTCAAGTTTTAATGGTGGAGCATATGAGGAATTACAGACCACAAAATTAGTGGTTTATATTACTTATTGGAAATCTTCGGGAAAAACCAAACGTTTTAAACCATAGGTTATACTCAAATAAATGAATGGATAATTTCAGGTGGCTTTTCTGTACATTTGATATATTGATTATGTTAAATGTTGCTTTCATTAATTATTTCACCTTGTTGAAAAGAAAGCATGTCTAGATCCTATACTTGGTACCCAGAGACAATTTGTATCTGAATCATTTTAAACTTAATGGATCTAATTTCAATGTATTTTTAATACTATCTAAAAGATTTACTTTAATACTATCTAAAAGACAAGTAGCCCCTGTGAAAGGGGTAGGAGGGGGTGGGAATTGTCGATGATTCAGGTTGGGACCCTGTGTTAGGAATGAGTGGGGAGATGGCCAGAATAATGAGGAGAGGGGAAGTGGTGACGTAGGAGCGAGGGGTGAGCGATGGACTAAAAGGTGTAGGATGATATGCAAGTGGAGGTAGGGGAGGAGGATGGGTCCATTTCGAAGAGAAAGGTTGGTATTTATATTGTTTTTTTATTATTGACCTGTGCATACAGTGAAAAACTTAGTTTTGTGTGCAGGCAAAGCATACCATATAAGAATACAACAGTTAGTGTAAAAAGAGAAAGAAAGCAGTGTGCAGAATATTGTGTTGCAGCTGGAGAGAAAGAGCAGGTTTTTAAATTGTGCAAGGGCTGCAACAAGATGAATTGGGAATACATCCTAAACTTATATGAGGCTGATAACAGTGGGATGCAGCTTTTTTTGAATCTGGTGCTAGGTTCTTTCAAGCTGTATCTTCTATTGAGATGACAGATGAAGACAGACTTAAAGGGGGTAAAAAGGAGGTGAATGGAGCCAGGTTGGGGGGTTAAGTGGAGACAGCTGATAAAGCAGTGGCGGATTGATATGTGAGGTGATAATGGGAACCAATAGGGGAAAGGTGAAAGGCAGATGGAACCGGATGGGAGAGGGGAATAATGTGTAGGTTGCAAGTGAACCAGGAGGGGAAGGACAAACATAGGTCCTGGAACGGTTGGGGGGATATGAGAACTGCATCAACATGGGGGAATCGGATTGAGATTAGAGTGTGAACGCACCAGAGGGGAGGATTCCCTAAAATTAGAAAATGTAATGTTCATACCATTGAGTGACAAGGTGGTATATGAGGTGTTCTTCTAGTTTGCTTTGGGCTGACCACCCCACCCTAGCAGTGGAGAAGGCATAGGATGGGCACGGGAATGCGACTTGAAATGGCAATGCAAATGTAAACTTGGAGTGCCCACTGCACTCACTCTCACTGTTGTAGAGGAGACAACATTGGGAGCACCGAATGCAGCGGGTGAGGTTAAAGGAGGTGCACATGAACCTTTGCCTCACTTGGAAGGGCTATTTAGGCAGCTGGATAGTGATGAACAAGGAGGTGCTAGAACAACTGTTGCACTTCCTGCGGTTGCAGGGCAAAATGCCAGGGATCAGGGAGGGGTGGATGAGGATGGATGAGTGGGAGGGAGGGAATAGTCCCTGCAGCAGGTGGAAAGAGGTGAACAGGAGATGTGGGTGGCAGTGGGATCTTGATGCAAGTGTCAGAAATTACAAAGGGTGATGGACTGGAAGCTGAGGCTGGTGGGAAGTAAAAAATATTTTAAATTTATAACAAGTCAGTAAATTGACTTGAATGACCCACTCATGTGCATGTGGCAGTAAATATGTGGAGTGTGTGTTTGTAGGTTAATTAGACGATCTAAATTGCCGCTGGTGTATAGAATTATTATAAATGGGTAATCAATGGTCAGCCTGGACTCGGTGGGTCAAAGGGCCTGTTTCCATGCTGTATCTCTAATTTAAACTATAAACTAAACACATGTAAGTCACATGGATGTAGTAAGTCTTTGGTTTCTGATACTAGGACATGTGAACACTTGTGTCATACAATTTTATATCTGTCCCTAATATGCATCTGGTGCAGGTTATTTGTCCCATGTAGAATACCTTTATCCTTGCCATGGAGTGCCGTTATCTATTGATGAATTGATCCTCATGATAAAGCAGGAAAGCTTTTTAAAATTATCGTTTTCATTTCTGGTTTCCAGGGAGAACCTATCGCAGTGGGAGAAGATAGTACAATCAAGAATTGCCCAAGGAACACCTCGGAGTCCTGTGAAGAACAGTGCTGGAAAATTTGAGGCCTAATGGAACCAATACTTTGAACTGAATGTTCCACTGTTCAGTACTTGGCTCTGAATTAAAGAGGAACCTGTAACTGTTGATGATATAATAACATTACCTCATGAATCCATGACAACATGACTCCCTTTCTAGTTAATAAGACTAGACATTTGGAAATGTAACATTTAGTGAGGCATCCAATGTAGCTATTCTAGCAAATCTGTTGTGTTTGAAAATAACATGGTTTTTAAGAGAACATTGGCCCTTAACCAACCATATTCTGTATTGCTGTGGCCTTAATATTCTTCCAGGCAGGAAGGAACTTTCCATGAATTGTATGCGAGGTGGAGCATCTGCAGTGATACTTAAAATGCTTTGGGTTTTAAAACAATACCGATCTGCAAACATTATTTTCATTATGGGTAGTTTATATATTGGTGTGTTCCTTAGTAGAACATAGGATGAGGTTACATTGTAGTAATTATAGTCTGAGAGTCACAAATATTGTTAAATTATTACTTGAGCTGATGACAGCACACGTCAGACATGCATCTGATGTGCAAATTGCAAAAAAAAAGAACATATCTTTCAGCCATCTTAGACTTATTGCTAATCCAGAATCGTAAAAGAAATTCACAGTCACATTTCTATTGGGGACATGAATGAAGACAAGCCATGGGATGTAGAACTTATTTGTAGGAAAGACAGAGTGAAGCATTGTTATTTTTTAAATTTTCTTGAATTGCTATTTTCTTTTAATTTTTTTTACCATAGGACAGATGTTGTCTCAGTGCAGGAAACACCATGGCTGCCCTACAGTCAACCGGCCCACCATAAGCCATAACTGAAGTAATTGGGTGTCTGCTGTTCTGCTTTCTTGACATTAAGTGGCATTAACAAATTCCCAGTGATTGGAAATATTGGCAATATGATCTTGTGTCCCCGCATCATGGTTGCGAATCAAAAAGAGACGATACAGAGGAAGAGAAAATGGAAATTATATTGGGCATAAAGAATGCCCTTGCAAAAGGCTTTTAATCATTTCTATCTACTTCTACACATTGATCATTCCACATATGGTATCTGAACATTTGCAAAGTTAATGTTCCAAATTGGCAAAACATTGCATCCTTGATACTTCATTTGCCTCCCTAATATTGTGAAAAACATACCATAGAGCTAATGGGCCTTTTCAAGTACTTCTACTATTGCAGTATGTTGCACTAGCCTACTCAGAATGCTGTTAATCTTGTTAGCTCTAGTTTCTTCAGGAAGTTTTAGAATAACTTTTTGCACTCTTTCATTGTACTTATATAACGGAATGCTTTGTGTGCATGTACTATGTACAAACAAACTGGAACTTCATAACATATTACCAATCACGCCTGCTGCCTTAAGCAGCTTCAACGTCACCTGTAAATAGAAGAAAATGCTGACAAACTGTCCACTTTAGGTTTATTATAACATGTAATGTTTCAGCGTAACAAATGTTAATATTGTTTACTGCAAGTGATCTTGGTTATGTACATTTTCAATGCAGAAACATAACACTGTTATTGTAAATTAATTTTTACACAGCATAGTATGTTGGTTTAAAAAGTCCAAAGTTTTGGATGGGCTTTTACGTTGCAAGAGAAATATTTCCAGAGTAGATATATGTTCACTAGTAACAGAATATGCTTTGTAAGAAGGGAAAATGGAAACAAATGCAAGTGCAATAATTTTGAGGTGTCTTAACTTCCAGTTTATAAATTATAAATATTGTATATGTTCTGTAAGTTTATTTGTCTCTTCATTTGCAGTCTTTGTATTAAAAAAAACTACACACATTATGTTTGTACAATGGAGTACTTAAAGTCATTTATTACACTACTGATTATTTATAAATAAATGCTCAAATCAACACCCGTAATAAGAAAGTATCAAAGTTTCATGTAAGTTTATAATGTTGACTATTGAAACCAGGTACAGAGGAAAAGCCCTATATTATTCTTCAACAGGATAGACAAATGACCGACATTTCATTAAGTCAGAGCTCTTTAGCACTCCAACTCACTCAACATAATACGCAAGTGGATTTTGGTTAGTCCTAATTCCTTTACAAATATTACCTACCCTTATTCCAAAACTGTTTTAAAGGGGTCACATGAAACTTCAAATGCTTTAATCTTGTGCAAAAATCAAACCGTTGGACGAACTCAGCAGGTCAGGTAGCATCAGCAGAGTGAAATGGACAAAGTTTGAAGTCTGAAGAAGGGTCCCGACCTGAAATGCTATCTGTCCAATTCCCTCCACAGATGCAGTCTGACCCCCTGAGTTCATTTTAAATGTATGGGGTACACTAGAAATAATTATGCCATGTAAAATATTTTAAAAAGTGCGATATCGGCGGGCAGAGGGTGGGTAAACACCTGTTGCTCTGTAAAATCTGCTGTTCCAGCATCAATGAAGTCCCAAGTGTGTTGGAATAAACACCCATATATTTACTCTATGGGCTTTCATATTTTACACAGTACATATTGTGGTTTTAACTCTTAAGGTGCAATTTCGGTGTGCCAATTAAACCTGGTACCTTTATATTCCATAAATTGGAGGACAATTTAAGTGTTCTTGAATTAAACCTGGTACATTTATGGAAGACAATCTCCTGAAACCAAGAACCAAGATGAGGATGTTAAATCATAGTAACATAAATCATAATAACAGCTAATGGTTGGAATTGAATGAAGTAAGCAGGTGGTGGCATATGTAGCTTTGACTGGCTATGAATATATTTAAGATTTTTATTCTAGATTGGTAACAATCCTGCCAAATTCCAGATTACACCTCTGTATTTTCATGTCTTCTGGGATTTATTACATTGCACCACCACCATTCCCGTACCTTCCATCTTATCACAGATACATTCCTCTTTTTCTGCACTTTAAAACCTGTTCATCTTTCCCCAGTTCTGATGTAAGGCTGTTGAACCAAAATTGATTCTACTTTATCCCTCTACAGTCAGTCATTTTGGTCCTGAAGATACCAGCTCACCCCCCCCCCCCCCCCTTAAAGGGATCAACACTTACAGGTACATAAAAATGCTGGAGAAACTCAGCGGGTGCAGCAGCATCTATGGAGCGAAGGAAATAGGCAACGTTTCGGGCCAAAACCCTTTAGATGTGTACCTTCGATTTTCCAGCATCTGCAGTTCCTTCTTAAACAATTCAACAATTACATGCAGGTTGGTTGCACATTTATTTTCACCGATGGCTGTTGATTTGTTCCCATTCCCACACTGATCTTTTTGTCTTCGGCCTCCTCCATTGTCAGAGTGAGGTCAAACGCAATTTGGACGAACAGCATCACATATTTTGCTTGGGCAGCTTACAACCCAGTGGTATGAATTGTGATTTCTCTAACTTCAAGTAATCCCTGCACTCCCTCTCTCTCCATTCCTCCCCCACCCAAGTTGCTCCAAGTTCCCGTTCTCACCTGGCGAACATCTAACAATGGCCTGTTTCCTTTACCATTGTTACTTTTTTGCATATCTTTCATTCATTTATTTTATATCTCTCTACATCACTGTCTATATCTCTCGATTCCCTTTCCCCAGACAAGTCAGAAGAAGGGTCTCGACCCGAAACATCACCCATTTCTCTCCAGAGATGCTGCCTAGCCCGCTGAGTTACTCCAGCATTTTGTATCTCTGCTCAGATGTACCTGTAATACATTAGGAAAACTCATCGAAATACGAGTTGGAGAATAAAGTGGTGCATCCAAATCTTTCACCATGCCTAAAAATCTCATTATGTAGCAGAATGTTTAAGAAAGAACTGCTGTTCCTTAAAAAATCGAAGGTAGACAAAAATGCTGGAGAAATTCACCGGGTGAGGCAGCATCTATGGAGTGAAGGAATAAATTCAATTGCTGGCTGTAGGCCATTAACAAATATTAGATTGGAAAGGGATCTGTCAGATCCATTTGAAAATGGATCATCTTGCGGAGTATATCATCTTTCAGAATCTCAAGTATTTTCTCACGAACAGTTATGAATAACAATGATCCTGAGGTAAAAGCGCAGTACAGTAAGCCTCATTTTGATGGACCTTTACACTGTATAACAGATTTTGGTAATAGCGGACTGACCTACCGATGGATGCTCGTGCTGCCTCCCTGTTCCCTTGTACCCCCGGCAACACCAACTCGGCTCATGCTGCTTCAGGGTCAGACCTTCCGCCACAACCCTTGGCCTACACAGCTTCCTCGGACGCTTCCTGGCCACACCTGCCATTGCCGACCCTTACCTGCACTCTGGTGGTCAGAGTAATTGGTGGCCCAATTCAATCCTCACCTATCTCTTCCCCCCCATGCTGCCTGACCTGATGCACGGGTGGGTTTAAACTAAATAGTGATGGGGAGGAGTTGACAAATTGGTAGTATAAGGATGGAGTTAAGGGGGAAGAGAGTACAGGAAAAGGTAGGAAAGACACCCGAATTAATGGGACGGAAAGAGTAAGGTCAGGTGAAATTAGGAACCGGTGTGAAAGGGGAGGTGAATACCGAATTAAAAGTGTCATTTATGAATGTGCGAAGTATAAGAAATAAAGTGGATGAGCTTGAGGCTTAGTTAGAAATTGGCTTTTCAGAAACATGGCTGCAAGAGGATCAGATCTGGGAACTGAATATTCAGGGCTTTACATCCTATCGAAAAGACAGACAGGTGGGCAGAGGGGGTGGGGTGGCTCTGTTGGTAAGGAATGAAATTCAGTCCCTTGCGAGGGGGGACATAGAATCAGAAGATGTAGATTCAATGTGGATAGAACTGAGAAATTGTAAGGGTAAAAAGACCCTAATGGGGGTTATCTACAGGCCCTCAAACAGTAGCCCGGAGATAGGGTGCAAGTTCCATCAGGAGTTAAAATTGGCATGTCGCAAAGGTAATGCTACGGTGGTTATGGGAGATTTCAATATGCGGGTAAATCAGGTTGGTACTGGACCCCAAGAAAGGGAGTTTGTGGAGTGCCTCCTAGATGGATACTTAGAGCAGTTTGTACTGGAGCCTACCGGGGAGAAGGCAATTCTGGATTTAGTGGTGTGTAATGAACCAGATTTGATAAGGGAACTCAAGGTAAAGGAATCATTAGGAGGTAGTTACCATAATATGATGTTTTAATCTGCAATTTGAGATGGAGAAGGTAAAATCAGAAGTGTCGGTATTGCAGTTGAACAAAGGGGCATGACGGAGGAGCTGGCCAAAGTTGACTGGAAAGGTACCCTAGCAGGGATGATGATGGAACAGCAATGGCAGGTATTTCTGGGAATAATCCAGAAGATGCAGGATCAGTTCATTCCAAGAGGAAGAAAGATTTTAAGGGGAGTAAGAGGCGACCGTGGCTGACAAGGGAAGTCAAGGACAGTATAAAAATAAAAGAGAAGACGTATAACATAGCAAAGATGAGCGGGAAGCCAGAGGATTTGAAACATTTAAAGATCAACAAAAGGTAACTAAAGCAATACGGGGAGAAAAGATGAAGTTCGAAAGCTAGCTAGCCAAGAATATAAAGGAGAATAGTTAAAGCTTCTTTAGGTATGTGAAGAGGAAAAAAATAGTTAAGACAAATGTGGGCCTCTTGAAGACAGAAACAGGTGAATTTATTCCAGGCACAAAGAAATGGCAGACAGGTTGAACAGGTACTTTGGTTCTGCCTTCACTAGGTAAGGCACAATCTCCCAGATGTACTAGAGGACAGAGGGCCAAGGGTGACGGAGGAACTGAAGGAAATTCACATTAGTCAGGAAATGGTGTTGGGTAGACTGATGGGACTGAAGACTAATAAATCCCCAGGTCCTAATGCTCTGCATCCCAGGGTACTCAAAGAGGTGGCTCTAGAAATCGCGAATCATTTTCCAATGTTCTCTCGACTCTGGGTCAGTTCCTGCGGATTGGAGGGTAGCTAATGTTATCCCACTTCTCAGGAAAGGAGGGAGAGAGAAAGCAAGGAATTATAAACCAGTTAGCCTGACATCATTGGTGGGGAAGATGCTGGACTCGATTATTAGAAACAGAAAACATAGAAAATAGGTGCAGGAGTGGGTCATTCGGCCCTTCAAACCTACACCGCCATTCAATATGATCATGGGTGATCATCCAACTCAGTATCCCATCCCTGCCTTCTCTCCATACCCCCTGATCCCTTTAGCCACAAGGGCCACATCTAACTCCCTCTTAAATATAGCCAATGAACTGGCCTCAACCACCTTCTGTGGTAGAGAACTCCACGGATTCACCACTCTCTGTGTAAAAAATGATTTTCTCATCTCGGTCCTAAAAGACTTCCCTCTTATCCTTAAACTGTGACCCCTAGTTCTGGACTTCCCTAACATCGGGAACAATCTTCCTGCATCTAGCCTGTCCAACCCCTTAAGAATTTTGTAAGTTTCTATAAGATCCCCCCTCAATCTTCTAAATTCTAGCGGTTACAAGCCGAATCTATCCAGTCTTTCTTCATATGAAAGTCCTCTCATCCCAGGAATCAGTCTGGTGAACCTTCTCTGTACTCCCTCTATGGCAAGAATGTCTTTCCTCAGATTAGGAGACCAAAACTGTACGCAATACTCCAGGCGTGGTCTCACCAAGACCCTGTACAACTGCAGTAGACCCTTCCTGCTCTTATACTCAAATCCTTTTGCTATGAATGCTAACATACCATTTGCTTTCTTCACTGCCTGCTGCACCTGCATGCCTACTTTCAATGACTGATGTACCATGACACCCAGGTCTCGTTGCATCTCCCCTTTTCCTAATCGGCTACCATTCAGATAATAGTCTACTTTCCTGTGTTTGCCACCAAAGTGGATAACCTCACATTTATCCACATTATACTGCATCTGCCATGCATTTGCCCACTCACCCAATCTATCCAAGTCACCTTGCAGCCTCCTAGCATCCTCCTCACAGCTAACACTGCCCCCCAGCTTCATGTCATCCGCAAACTTGGAGATGTTGCATTCAATTCCCTCATCCAGATCATTAATATATATTGTAAATAGCTGGGGTCCCAGCACTGAGCCTTGCGGTACCCCACTAGTCACTGCCTGCCATTCTGAAAAGGACCCGTTTACTCCTACTCTTTGCTTCCTGTCTGCCAGCCAGTTCTCTATCCACATCAATACTGAACCCCCAATACCGTGTGCTTTAAGTCTGCATACTAATCTCTTATGTGGGACCTTGTCGAAAGCCTTCTGAAAGTCCAGATATAACACATCCACTGGTTCTCCCTTATCCACTCTACTAGTTACATCCTCGAAAAATTCTATAAGATTCGTCAGACATGATTTACCTTTCATGCTGACTTTGTCCAATTAAAGATGTAATAGTGGTGCAAGTGGATAGCAGTAATAGGATCGGTCATGGATTTACGAAGGGGAAATCATGCTTGACAAATCTTCTGGAATTTTTTGAGGATGTAATAATTAAAATGAACAAGGGAAAGCCAGTGGATGTAGTGTCCCTGGACTTTCAGAAAGGCTTTGATAAGGTCCCACACAGGAGATTAGTGGGCAAAATTAGAGCACATGCTATTGGGGGTAGGGTATTGACATGGATAGAATATTAGTTGGCAGACAGGAAACAAAGAGTAAGGATTAACGGGTCCCTTTCAAAATGGCAGACAGTGGGGTGCCGCAAGGCTCGGTGCTGGGACCGCAGTTATTTACAGTATACATTAATGAGTTAGATGAAGGAATTAAAAGTAACATTAGCAAATTTGCAGATGACACAAAGCTGGGTGCAGAGTGAACTGTGAAAAGGATGCTATGAGGATGCATGGTGACTTGGACAGGTTGGGTGAGTGGGCAGATGCATGGCAGATGCAGTACAATGTGGATAAATGTGAGGTTATCCAATTTGGTGGCAAGAACAGGAAGCCAGATTATTATCTGAATGGTGTCAAGTTAGGAAAAGGGGAAGTACAACAAGACCTGGGTGTCCTTGTACATCAGTCAATGAATGTAAGCATGCAGGTACAACAGGCAGTGAAGAAAGCGAATGGCATTTTGACCTTCATATTGAGAGTTGAGTATAGGAGCAAAGAGTTCCTTCTGCAGTTGTACAGGGCCCTGGTGAGACCTGGTGTATTGTGTGCCGTTTTGGTCTCCTAATTTGAGGAAGAACATTCTTGCTATTGAGGAAGTGCAGCGTAGGTTCATGAGGTTAATTTCCGGGATGGCAAGTCTGTCATATGATAAAAGAATGGAGCGGCTGGGCTTGAATACACTGGAATTTAGAAGGATGAGAGGGTATCTTATAGAAACAAAGAAAAACATTACTAAGGGATTGGACACACTAGACGCAGGAAACATGTTCCTGATGTTGGGGGAGTCCAGAACCAAGGGCCACAGTTTAAGAATAAGGGGTAGGCCAATTTTCCTCATTTGAGATGAGGCAAAGCTTTTTCATGTGGAATTCTCTGCCACAGAAGGCAGTGGAGGCCGATTCACTTGATGCATTTAAAAGAGAGTTAGATAGAGCTCTTAGGGCTAGTGGAATCAAGGACTATGGACGAAGGCAGGAACGGGGTACTGATTGTGGATGAAAGGCAGGAACGGGGTACTGATTGTGGATGAAAGGCAGGAACGGGGTACTGATTGTGGATGATCAGACGTGATCACATTGAATGGCGGTGCTGACTCGAAGGGCCGAATGACCTCCTCCTGCACCTATTGTCTATGTATCTATGCTGAGTTACTCCAGCACTTTGTTCCCTTTTGTTCTTATTTATAGTGAACAATTAGTAATAATAGATAGCATTCCACCCGCCCCACGGTCTGTTATAATGAGGATTTACTGTAATAGCAACACTGATTACTCCAACTAGTTATTGTAAATTTAATTTTACAATGTTAAATGCGAATAGTTTATTCAACATTATTATTTAGTAGTTTAGTTTAGAACATAATTACTTTTCTTGGACCTGCATCAATTCCCCATCCATCTATTTCCCCATGTTTACCGATGTAACCAGAATCTTAGCACAAAGCTCCAGAAAGAGGGGGTTTTTTCTTCATTGCTGAGATTGGTAATTCATTTATTTTTGAACTTAAGCAAAATATTATGCATTTTGAATATGTGAAGGAAAAGCAGATTGTGCGAAAAATTATTCAACATCTGTCGATGGAGAAAGTAGAGCTAATTGCAGTTCAATGGCCTTTCATCAGAACTGAGAAGAAAGCGATAAACAAGTTTAAGATGCAGAAAAAGAGGAGAGTGAAAGGAATAGATCTGTGATAAGATAGAAGGGTGATGGTGTGATGGATTGAAATCGCAGAGGTGAAATTCAGAGGTATTGAACAGACATTATAAAAGCAAAAGATTCAACATATCTAGCCACGAGAAATAAATATTTTCAAAGAAAAATATTAAAACAATAAATAAATAAAGTTCCAGGCGAGTGCTCGACTTTGGCTTCTCCAGGGAAAATGTTTCCTGGAATGGTTTTCAAAAAAGCAGCATGGTAATTTCTTTCTTAAGTAACAAATATCACAAAGATTTGGAAGAGCAATTTATTAGTTTGATATTTATAATTCTGCAAAGATTTAGTAACATCATTGTAGTATTAATATTTTATCATTAGTGGTTGAATTGAACTTTTGAGCAATTATTGTTTAGATTGTTCGACACGATCAGTTCTTGATTGGTTCTTGGTTTCTTGGTCCTCCAGAATATTCCAAATTGAATTTAAACTGTAGGTAATTGTTCTAAAATATTCTAAGTTGAAATTAGAATATTTCTTGAACCATCTATAACTTTAATAATGTTTTTAAAATACCTATAACTTTGGATGTTCAAGAAGGAACTGCAGTTGCTGGAAAATCGAAGGTAGACAAAAGTGCTGAAGAAACTCAGCGGGTGCGGCAGCATCTATGGAGCGAAGGAAATAGGCAACGTTTCGGGCCGAAACGTTGCCTATTTCCTTTGCTCCATAGATGCTGCCGCACCCGCTGAGTTTCTCCCGCACTTTGGTATAACTTTGGATGTTTAATTGCCTGAATGTTGCAACTATCGTGACACCATGGACTAGCCATGCACTAAGATCAAAGTTTTTATTGTATATTGAATTGGTATTGAGGGAGTACAGAGAAGGTTCACCAGACTGATTCCTGGGATGTCAGGACTTTCATATGAAGAAAGACTGGATAGACTCGGTTTGTACTCGCTAGAATTTAGAAGATTGAGGGGGGATCTTATAGAAACTTACAAAATTCTTAAGGGGTTGGACAGGATAGATGCAAGAAAATTGTTCCCGATGTTGGGGAAGTCCAGAACAAGGGGTCACAGTCTAAGGATAAGGGGGAACTATTTTAGGACCGAGATGAGGAAAACATTTTTCACACAGAGGTGGTGAATCTCTGGAATTCTCTGCCACAGAATGTAGTTGAGGCCAGTTCATTGGCTATATTTAAGAGGCAGGTACAGGATACTGAGTTGGATGATCAGCCATGATCATATTGAATGGCGGTGCAGGCTCGAAGGGCCAAATGGCCTACTCCTGCACCTATTTTCTATGTTTCTATGTATTGATTTTAACCAATACTTTCTTCCCATTTTCTATCCAGGAGTAAACATTAAGATTCAGGAATCATAACCAATTAAAATGTTTTAGTCTCCATCGTCCCTACACTTTCTGAAGATTTGTCAAACTTAGGCTGTAAATGTCAACTAAAAAATAAAGAATTTGAGAAGCAGATTAATATACCGTGATATTTTTGAAATGTGTAACGTATGAAGTTGGTTTAAATCAGGTGCCAACATATATATTTTATAAAAAGCATAGGGAGTAGACCCCTGTCCGGATTTTAAGGGATATTACTAGTTAAAATGTTACGAAGATGATTGAGCAGAAGAGCAGCAGTTACTATTTTGCATATCTTTCATTCATTTGTTCTACATCTCTCTACATCATCGTCTGTATCTCTTGTTTCCCTTTCCCCTGACTTTCAGTATGAAGAAGGTTCTCGACCCGAAATGTCACCCTTCCCTTCTCTCCAGAGATGCTGCCTGTCCCACTGAGTACTTCAAGCTGTTGTTCATTGACTACAGCTCAGTGTGCAACGCGAGCATTCCCTCTAAACTGACCATCAAACGCAGAGATGGCTCAGCAACTGCCATCCTCATTAGCAGACCGCAATCAGTACAAATTGGCAACAACACTTCCTCCTGGATAACCATCAGCTAGGAGTATCTCAAGGCTGTGATCTGTCCCCCGCTTCTGAACGTCTGGCCAGATACCGTTCCACGCCGCATTCAAATCCCACCGTTGTTGGACGACTATGGGTAACGACGAGACAGAGTATCGGATGGAGAATGAAAATATGATTGAATGGTGTCAGAATAGCAATCTTACTCTCAACATCAGCAAGACCAAGAAGCGGATTGTTGACCAGAACAGGAAACTGAGAATCCACAAATCAATCTGCATCGATCGGGCAGGATGGAGAGTCAATAACTTCCCGTTCATGGGCCTGCTCATCGCTGAAGCCCAGCACATTGATGCAAGCAGTGCCGGATTTACGTATAAGCTAAACAAGCTATAGCTTAGGGCCCCCACTTTCTAGGGGGCCCCCGAAAAAATTGATGGGCCTCGAGGTCTAGGGGGGCCTCCGGCCAAGGCAGAACACCTACCGTTCAACTCTGGGCGGCCCCCCTCTATCTCTCTCTCTCTCTCTCCATCTCCCCCCGCTATCCGTGTCCGGGCTCCGCTCGCTCCTCATCCGCCGGCACGGCAGGCCGCCTTGCACATGCGCACAACCACGGCCAGCACATCAGCGGCCGCCCTGCGCATGCGCACTGCAACGGCAACTGGTCGGCGCTGGGCACTTTCTCCCTCGCTTTGAATTGTGGGAGATGTGGCCGCCATGGCTGCCCGGTCGTTGGGGGCCTCACAAGTGGAACAGCTTAGGGCCTCTCTTCATCTAAATCCGGCACTGGATGCAAGTACAAAGGGGTGGGGAGTGGCAAGGAGAATATGGCTGGTGGGTGTTGTCAAGGACACCGCTGCTCCCCCCCCTCCCCCTCCCCCTCCATCACTCACTCACTCCCCGGTGACGTTGCTCCTCCCGGCGACGTTGCTCCTCCCGGTGACGTTGCTCCTCCCCGGTGACGTTGCTCCTCCCCGGTGACGTTGCTCCTCCCCGGTGACGTTGCTCCTCCCCGGTGACGTTGCTCCTCCCCGGTGACGTTGCTCCTCCCCGGTGACGTTGCTCCTCCCCGGTGACGTTCCTCCTCCCCGGTGACGTTGCTCCTCCCCGGTGACGTTGCTCCTCCCCGGTGACGTTCTCCAACCGGTGACGTTGCTCCTCCCCGGTGACGTTGCTCCACCCGGTGACGTGGACGGAGCCGGTCTGCGCTGAGCTGTACTTCCTGTCAGTGACGTCAGCCGGTGACGAGCCAGAGCCAGAGGCAGCGCCGGCGCGGGTCACGTAGGCGACCCCGTCCCTCAATCTCTCCCCCTTCCCCACAGTCCCCCTGTCTCCCTCCTCCCCGGCAACTCACCCCATCCCCTCCCTGGGACCCCGGCACCGGCACAGGGCAGGTAACCGCCCCCCCCCCCGCTCTATCCCCCCCCCCGCTCTATACCCCCCCCCCCTCTTCACCCCCCCCCCCCGCTCTATCCCCCCCCCCCGCTCTATCCCCCCCCCCGCTCTATCCCCCCCCCCCGCTCTATACCCCCCCCCCGCTCTATACCCCCCCCCCTCTTCACCCCCCCCCCCCGCTCTATCCCCCCCCCCCGCTCTATCCCCCCCCCCGCTCTATCCCCCCCCCCCGCTCTATACCCCCCCCCTCTTCACCCCCCCCCCTCTTCACCCCCCCCCGCTCTATCCCCCCCCCCGCTCTATCCCCCCCCCCCGCTCTAGAACCCCCCCCCTCTCTATACCCCCCCCCTCTCAACCCCCCCCCCTCTTCACCCCCCCCCGCTCTATACCCCCCCCCGCTCTATACCCCCCCCGCGCTATACCCCCCCCCCGCTCTATAAAACCCCCCCCCCGCTCTATACCCCCCCCCCGCTCTAATACCCCCCCCCCCGCTCTATACCCCCCCCCGCTCATACCCCCCCCCTCTTCACCCCCCCCCCTCTTCACCCCCCCCCCTCTTCACCAGCCCCCCCGCTCTATTCCCCCCCCCGCCGCTCTAATCCCCCCCCCCTACCCCCCCAGCTCTAATATATACCCCCCCACCGCTCTATACCCCCCCCCGCTCTATACCCCCCCCCCGCTCTATACCCCCCCCCCGCTCTATACCCCCCCCCCGCCTCTATACCCCCCCCCCCCTCTACTGCCCCCACCCCCCCCCCGCCTCTCTATACCCCCCCCACCCTCTATACCCCCCCCCGCTCTATACCCCTCCCCGCTCTATATACCCCCCCCCCTCTATACCCCCCCCGCTCTCTATACCCCCCCCCTATCCCGCTCTATACCCCCCCCCCCGCTCTATACCCGCCCCCCGCTCTATACCCCCCCCCGCTCTATAACCCCCCCCCTCCTATACCCCCCCCCCGCTCTATAAAAATAGCCCCCCCCCCCCCGCTCTAACCCCCCCCCGCTCTATACCCCCCCCCCGCTCTATACCCCCCCCCCCCGCTCTATACCCCCCTCTATACCCCCCCCCCGCTCTATATACCCCCCGCCGCGCTCTATCACCCCCCCCCCGCTCTATACCCCCCCCCCCGCTCTATAACCCCCCCCCCCCGCTCTATACCCCCCCCCAGCTCTATACCCCCCCCTGCTCTACCCCCCCCGCTCTATACCCACCCCCCCCGCTCTATAAACCCCCCCCCGCTCTATACCCCCCCCCCCTCTATACCCCCCCCGCTCTACTAACCCCCCCCCCCCGCTCTATAACCCCCCCGCTCTGATAACCCCCCCCCGCTCTATACCCCCCCCCGCTCTATACCCCCCCCCCGCTCTATACCCCCCCCCCCCGCTCTATAACCCCCCCCCCCGCTCTATACCCCCCCCGCTCTAACCCCCCCCGCTCTATAACCCCCCTGCTCTATACCCCCCCCCGCTCTATAACCCCCCCCGCTCTAACCCCCCCCGGCCGCGCTATACCCCCCCCCGCTCTACCCCCCCCCCCGCTCTACACCCCCCCGCTTCTATATACCCCCCCACCCCGCTCTATACCCCCCCCCGCTCTATACCCCCCCCGCTCTATAACCCCCCCCCGCTCTATACCCCCCCCCCGCTCTATACCCACCCCGCTCTAGTGACCCCCCCGCATCTCTAATACCCCCCCCCGCTCTATACCCCCCCCCCCCGCTCGATACCCCCCCCCGCTCTATACCCCCCCCCCCGCTCTATAACCCACCCCCGCTCTATCCCCCCCGCTCTATATCCCCCCCCCCGCTCTATACCCACCCCCCCCCCCCGCTCGTATACCCCCCCCGCCCCCGCTCTATACCCCCCCCCGCTCTATACCCCCCCCCCGCCTATACCCCACCCGCTCTATACCCCCCCCCCGCTCTATAACCCTACCCCCCCACCGCTCTATACCCCCCCCCCGCTCTATAACCCCCCCCCGCTCTATACCCCCCCCCCGCTCTATACCCCCCCCCCCCGCTCTATACCCCCCCCCCTCTATACCCCCCCCCCGCTCTATACCCCCCCCCGCTCTATACCCCCCCCCGCTCTATAACCCCCCCCGCTCTATAACCCCCCCCCCCCGCTCTATACCCCCCCCCCCCCTCTACCCCCCCCCCGCTCTATACCCCCCCCCGCTCTATAACCCCCCCCGCTCTATAACCCCCCCCGCCTCTATACCCCCCACTGCTCTATAACCCCCCCTCTCTATAACCCCCCCCGCATCTATACCCCCCCCGCTCTATAACCCCCCCCCGCTCTATACCCCCCCCGCTCTATACCCCCCCCCGCTCTATACCCCCCCCCGCTCTATACCCCCCCCCGCTCTATACCCCCCCGCTCTATACCCCCCCGCTCTATACCCCCCTCTTCACCCCCCCCGCTCTATACCCCCCTCTTCACCCCCCCCCCGCTCTATACCCCCCTTTACCCCCCCCCACCCCTCCCCTATACCCCACTCCATCCCCTCCATCTCCCCCCCCCTCTCTACCCCTTCTTCCCCACCCCCTTCTTCACTATCCCCCTCCATCCCCTCTTTATCCCCTCTTCACTATCCCCCTCCCTCCCCTCTTCTCCCCCCTCCATCCCCTCTTCTCCCCCTCCATCCCCTCTTCTCCCCCTCCATCCCCTCTTCTCCCCCTCCATCCCCTCTTCTATCCCCCTCTTCTATCCCCCTCTCTACCCCCTCTTCTATCCCCCTCTCTACCCCCCTCCATCCCCTCTCTATCCCCCTCCATCCCCTCTTCTCCCCTCTTTACCCCCCTCACCCCCCCCCCCCCTCTCTACCCCCCCTCTCAATGAGCAAGTGTAGTTGAGTACATATAAAAGCTGTATATTGATGAAGTGTACAGTGAAGATAGACAACTGCGATGAATTGAATGATACAGTTCTTTACCTTCGCTTCAGTTAGGAAGATGCCAATGAATGATCTTGAAAGTAACAGAGGGTGTCACTGGGAGTGTATTCCAGAAGTAACAAAAATAGGGATAAGGGATGAACTCGTATTGTTTTGAAGATTGATCTCAGTTTTGGTAGTCAGTTTGGTCAAGATGACAACATTGTAAATTGTTGTGGTTCAGCCAGTGGTGGTGAATTAGTCCATGCAAATAATTGCTGTAAGGCACCCAGCGTCTGTTCAGTTTAATTTATCTTGGCCTGATTTTGTAGTCATATTTATGTGGCCAACTTCAAATGAGTGTCGGATTAATGGTGACCCAAATCCCCACCCCCAGACACCCTCCCTCCCGTCTGGCCCAGGGTATTGATATGAGGGGCTCATTGTGGTTAGATTCTTTCTAGTTGGAAATTGTTGTCAGTTGTCCTTCACAACTTGTCCATCCATGCGTGAATGTTATCTAGGTCTTGGGTATATAAGTATGCAGAGGAGTTGTGAATGGAATTGAACAGTGCACAGTCTTTGACAAACAGCCCCACCTCTCATCTTATAATGGAAGGAAGAGTGTTGATGAAATAGCTGGTGATGGTTGAGCAAGGGGCACTGCACTGAAGGAATCCTGTCCTCTGGTGGAATGGTTGACATTTTTCCAACTGCAGCCTGATCTTTGTTCACTGTATGACCCCAAACATTGAATGATGATCATTAATGTCAGTTTCACCAGCGCTTCTTGAAGCTGCACTCAGTCAAAATTTACCTTAATGATGAGGACAGTCTCTCTCGTTTTGCTTCTGGAATTCACTTCTTTGATCCAGACATGAACTAAAGGCTGTAATAAGTTCTGGAGCCACATAGTCCTACAAAAGCAAGTACAAGGAACTACAAATGCTTGTTTACAAAAAAAGACCCACAGTGCTAGAGTAACTCAGCGGGTCTGAAGAAGTGTCCTGACCCAAACCATCACCTATTTAGAAAGGCAGTGTCCAGATCTGCTGCCTGATCAGCTGAGTTACTCCTGCACTTTGTCTTTTTTTACCTGTGAAATGAAGACTGGGTAATGGTGAGCAGGTTTTCGTTGAGGAAATCCTGCTTGGACCCTGTCAATCGCACCATCTATCACATTGCTGGGTAGACTGAGCAGACAATAAATAGATTTGGATTTGTCCTGTGTTTTATTCATAGAATATCTCTGGGTAGTTTTCCACATGGTCAGATAAATGTTGTAATTGTAGTGGAGCAGCTTGGCTAGAATTGCAGCTAATTTTGGAGCACAGATTGTCAATGTTAACAGTGGGAATCTCATCTGATTTCATAGCTCAGGATACACTAAATAGCTTGTCTCTAGTACTCTGACTGTGCCCTACCGTCATGGAGGATACAAGGTGTCTTAGAATGATGGAATCATAAAGCTATACGACATCAAAGTGGACCTTTCAGGTCCTCATCCATGCCGACCAAGTAGCCCAACTGAACGAATTCCACTTGCCCATATCACTCCAAATCATTTATATCATGTCATAATTAAACCACTGCTGCCTCTTCCTATGGTAGCTCGTTCTATGTATGTGCCGCCCTCTGTGTGAAAATGTTGCCCCTGAGGTCCTTTTTAGATATTTTTCCTCTCATTGTTAAAACTATGCCCTCATGGAGCCACTATCTCCCATTAGCTGTTTAATTCTCCACCATCATTGATGATCAGATGTGGTATGACAGTGGAGCTTTGGTCTGATCTGTTGGTTGTAAGATTTGAATTGCCAAAGCAGGTCATAATGCAGCCAGTCTGTCTGCTCTCTACTCTGCACCTGCATGAGTTTGATAGAGTGTCGCCCGACATACTATCGGCAATCTTCAATCTTCTAAGGAAGTAGGGGCATTGATGAGGTTACTCAGGTGCCGAAGGTCCATTTCATCCTCCAATTTAGACCTAAAATGTCTCCTCTTTTTTCTAATGGCCTTATCCAGGTCGTACCTGGACTTCCTATATGATGCTGCATCACCAAGTTTCAATGCCTGACGCCTGGGCCTCAGCAGACATCCTGGTTCATCTGCTTCTGGTTAGGGGACACTCAGATGGTCTTGGTGGGAACACTCTCCACCACACATTCAACCATGACGTATTCATTCATCTCTGTTGCTGAGTCCTGGATAATTGCCCAGTTTACTGACACAAAACAGTCGATGAGTTGTTCCTCTGCTTTCCCTGATATGCTCTGTGCAATCCTCACCACTGGAGCTGCGTTCTGAAGCCGCTGCCTATACGCAGTAAGGAACGCCGCCTGTATTTGCAACGCAACCTGCTGTTTACTTTCCCCATCCAGTTCCCTTTGCCCTCGATTCCCCCATGGAATGTATGCAGCAAGCATGTTTACTTGGATCAACACAGTCTCATTCAATCGCTACGTGGCACAATCTCAACTGCTTCAGTGTAAATAATTTTTTTCCAAATGTATTTCCTGCTGGTGGTAACATTGTGACGTTTTGGGGCGAGACCCTTCTTCAGACTGAGGGTCAGGGGAAAGGGGAACGAGAGATATAGATAGTACTTCGAACATATTAATGGAAAATATGCTGAAAGCAACGGTGATCAAAACTCGCAACGGTCCATTGTTTTACTGTCATCCTGTTGAGTTCCACTGTCTATATAACGGTGCAACTCGGCAGGAGACAGTAAAACTAGTACGATGACTAGGGTGGGGGAGGGATGGAGAGAGAGGGAATGCAAGTGTTATAGTTGAAGTTAGAGAAATCAACCGCTGGGTTGTAAGCTGCCCAAGCAAAATATGAGGTGTTGTTCCTCCGATTTGTGTTTGGCCTCACACTGACAATGGAGGAGGCCCAGGACGAAGAGGTCAGTGTGATAATGGGGAGGGGAGTTAAAGTGTTTGGCAACCAGGAGATCACATAGGCTGAGGCAGACCCCGTCCCTCCCCCACCCTAGTCGTCAAACCAGTGTTACTGTCCTCCTGTTGAGTTCCACTGTCTGTATAACTTGTTATCACTGGAATTTGGAAAGATGAGAGGGGATCTTATAGAAACATAAAATTCTTAAAGGATTGGACAGGCTAGATGGAGGAAAAATGTTCCTGATGTTGGTGGAGTCCAGTACCAGGGGTCACAGTTTAAGAATGAGGGGTCTTTATTAGGACTGAGATGAGGAAAAACGTTTTCAGCCAGAGAGTTGTGAATCTGTGGAATTCTCTGCCACACAAGGCAGTGGAAGCCAATTCACTGGATGTTTTCAAGAGTGTTTGATTTAACTCTTAGGGTGAAAGGAATCAAGGGATATGGGGAATAAACAGGAACAGGGTACTGATTCTGGATGATCAATCATGGTCACATTGAATGACGGGGCTAGCTCGAAGGGCCGAATGGCCTACTCCTACACCTATTTTTCTATGTTATCGCCTATCACACTGCCAACACACTGTGGAGACCATTGTGGACTCCACATTTCCTTGATTATCATTGCTTTCTGCATATCTACCATTCATTTGTGCTAAGTACCATCTATATCTCTCGTTTCACTTTCCCTTGACTCACAGTTTCAAGAAGGGTCTCGACCCAAAACATTACCTATTTTCTCCAGAGATGCTGCCTGACCCGCTGTTACTCCTGCTTTTTCTGTCTATCTTCGGCTTAAACCAGCATCTGCAGTTCCTCCCTTTGTCTTCATGAGAAACTTATTTTTAATATAAAAATGCAAATGGAAATGTTTAAATTTCTCTTAATTTCATGTTTTCAAATAATGTATTGGAGCAGATCACAATTTTCATTGGTTGTTTGTTTCAGCAGGAGTCTCCAGCAATCATGGCGTCATATCTAGAATTTATTCAACAAAACGAAGAACGAGATGGCATTCGGTTCAGCTGGAATGTATGGCCATCCAGTCGACTCGAGGCTACGCGCATGGTGGTCCCTCTAGCTTGTCTCTTCACTCCTTTAAAAGAGCGTCCAGATTTACCACCGATACAGTATGAACCTGTTCTGTGCAGCAGAGCTACCTGCAGAGCTGTACTTAATCCACTTTGGTAGGATATCTACATTTCATTGTATCCTAAAGACGAAATGTCCAGCTGTAATATGAAATCATTCTAACTTATTCTCTGGAATTTTAGAAACTAAAAGATTACATTTAAAGTACATTCAGTTCTATGCACCAGATACTGCTGGTAAAGTAATGGCAATAGTTTGAATTGGTAATGTTTCATTGTAAAGAACACAAAAAGCTGGAGTAACTCAGCGGGTCAGGCAGCATCTCTGGAGAGAAGGAATGGGTGACGTTTTGGGTCAAGACCCTTCTTCAGACAAGGTGGAAAGGGATGGCAGGGGGGAGGAGAAGAGTGGGAGAATGGGTGCACACTGGGGTTGGGAAAGGGAAAGGAAAGAAGGCAAAGGGTGGGGTGTTACCTAAACTTGGGGAATTCAATGTTCATACTGTTGGGTTGTGAGCTACCCGAGCGGAATATGCGGTTGCAGGGAGAAGTACTTGTGGAGGGGGCAGTTTGTGTAGAAAGGGATGAGCAAACCAAGGAATTGCAGAGGGAGTGGTCTCCACTGAAAGGGGTGCGGATGGGAAGATGTGGCTAGTGATGGGATTAAGTTCAAGGTGGCAGAAATGTCTGAGAATGATGTGTTGGATGCGGAGGGTCGTGGGGTGAATGGTATGAACTAGGGGAACTTTATCCTTGTTCCGTCTGGGTGGAGGGGGAGCAACCAGGAGATCCACCAGGCCTAGGAGGACCGTTTCAGTAAAACGGTCACCCAGTCTACGCTTGCTGTTGCCCAAGGAGCCCATCATCGGGAGCACTGCCTTCAGTAGATGATATTAGAGGAGGTTTATGTGAATTTCTGTCTCACTTGGAAGGTCTGCTGGGGTCTCTGGTTATAGGTGAGGAAGGAGGTGTAGATCTGCAGTTGCAGTACCTCGGGAGGGGCAGTTTGAGGGGGAAAAGATGTGCGGACCATTAGTTTGCAGGGAGAGTGGTTTCTACGGAAAGCAGAAAGGGTCGTGGGCGGGAAGATGTGACTAAGTGGGACCCTTCTTGAAACTGTGGTGAGTCAAGGGAAAGTCTAGGTGGTGGTAATGTAGGAGATTGATGTCATGGATGCAGAACCTGGTGCAGTGATATGTAAAGACCAGGGGACTTGTTCAATCTAGGGGGAGGGGGAGCAAGAGCAGAGCTGCAGGACACAGAGGTGACACGGATGGAGGATTCATTCACAACAGTAGCGTGTAAACTACATTTACTAAAAGCAGACATCTTGGATGCCCTCGAGTAGAAAACCGCATCTTGGATGCAAATGTGACAGAGAGAGTGAGAGTAGTCGATGGTGTCCATGCATGAGGCAGGGTAGGAAGAGGTTTTGTCAAGATAGCTGGGATTCAGTGGGTTTTTAGTCGACATCAGTCGAAAGTCTGTCCTCTCTGATGGAGAAGGAGAGATTGAGAAAGGGAAAAGATAGTCCGTGCATTTGAGGACGGTGCAAGTTAGTGGGAAAGTTGTTGAAATCAGCAAGTTTTGTGCAGGAGGCAGCCCCGATGCAGTCGTAGATGTCGTGGAGAAGGGGTTGTGGGGTGGTGCCAGTGCACGTTTGAAACAAGGACTGTTTGACATAACCAACAAAAAGGCAAGCATAGCTGGGGCCCATGCGACTGCCTGCCCATGGGTACACCTTTGATTTGTAGAAAGTGAGAGGAGGAGAAGTTCTGCAAGGCAGAGGAGAGTGTTAATAGAGGGGAACAGAGTGGACTGCTGCTCAAGGAAGAACTAGAGAGTCCTATGACCTTCCAGATAAAGATGAGAACTGTCAAAATTAAAGTTGTCGAAGTGTTGAAGATCATGTGAGGTGTGTCAGATGTAGGTCGGAAGGAAGATAGGATGGAGTCAAGGTATTTGGAGATACTTTCGGTGGGGCAGGAGCAGGCAGAAACAATCACTGTAGTCCTGCTTGTGGATTTGTGAAAGAGACAGAAATGGGCAATATGGGGTTGGGGAACTGAGGTTTGAGGCTGTGAAGGGGAGAAAATTGCCAGAGGTGATGAGATCGGTGATGGTCATGAAGTTAGTAGCCTGCTGCTTGTCTGTGGGTCATGGACAAGGTGTTACCTTGTCAAGTGTTCACTGTTGGACAGTATTGAAAGCAAACAGCGCTAACAGAATGAAGGCGTGCCTTAACGAGACCTGGGTGTCATGGTACACCAGTCATTGAAAGTAGGTGCAGGTGCAGCAGGCAGTGAAGAAAGCGAATGGTATGTTAGCATTCATAGCAAAAGGATTTGAGTATGAGCAGGGAGGTTCTACTGCAGTTGTACTGGGCCTTGGTGAGACCACACCTGGAGTATTGCGTAAAGTTTTGGTCTCCTAATCTGAGGAAAGACATTCTTGCCATAGAGGGAGTACAGAGAAGGTTCACCAGAATGATGGTACACAAAATTGCTGGAGAAACTCAGCGGGTGCAGCAGCATCTATGGAGCGAAGGAAATAGGCAACAATCACCAGAATGATTCCTGGGATGGCAGGACTTTCATATGAAGAAAGACTGGATAGACTCGACTTGTACACGCTAGAATTTAGAAGATTGAGGGGGGATCTTATAGAAACTTACAAAATTCCTAATGGGTTATTTTATTTATTTAGCGAATGCAAAGTCCTTTAGCCAAGCAGTTGCCTCTTGATCTGCTGTATGAAGGGTGACAAGTCCTCCTTTGAGTCTTTGTTGAGGGCATGCTTCAATGATGTGTTGCATTGTTTGCTGCTCTCCACAAGCACACCATGGGGTTGGACTGCTGCCCCATTTGTGAAGGCTGGCCAAGCAGGGGCCATGTCCAGTCCTGAATCTATTCAGCGTCGTCCACTGCTTCCTTGGGAGATTGGTGCCAGGGACCGGTAGGGTGAGGTCTGACACCAGATGTTTATTTGGGACGTCCTTGGACTCCCATTCCCTTTTCCAAGCTGATTGGATGGTGAAATCAGCTGGTGGTGGGTTCTTCCAAATTGGTCGTCTAGATGGAAGTCGAGCAGTGGGTGGGTTGAAGATGTCCATATGAATTGGCAGGTGAGGGGAGTTTTTGGTCTTTTGGAGCATCCTTTGAGTGAGGACTACTCGCCGGATGTGTGGAGGGGCTATGTTGGATAGGACAGGGAGCCAGGGGAGTGGTGTTGAGCGGATTGTTCCTGTGATGATCCTCATTGTTGAGTTCAATTGGGTATCCACATGGTGTGTGTGGGATGACCTGGACCAAACAGGGGCACAATATTCGGCTTAATGGGTTGGACAGGCTAGATGCAGGAAGATTATTCCCGATGTTGGGGAAGTCCAGAACAAGGGGTCACAGTTTAAAGATAAGACTGTATTTATGTTAAATAAAATAGCTGATGATGTTTCAACTATATTAAAATAATAATTAATGGAAGGTTTTGTTACAAAATGCAGTGAATGCAGAACACTGGATTATTTTTAAACGGGGTTTAATATTGATTTAATTACTCTTATAATGCATTTTGTGCAACAATCCAACATCGGAGGTAATATACCAAAACGTATCTGGCTCATTTACATGGTAACTGTCGAAGGATTATTTTGACGATAGCCATTATACAACTCTAAAGGAGACGTGGAGGAATACAAAAACCCTCTGAGCACCAGTGAAACTTTGCATTCGAAACAGTGTGCTGGTACACCTCATCAGACAACCACCTCAGCATCTGAAGACATCAACTCACAATGGGGGGAAAAAAACAAAACATGCCCCAGAAGGCAGTGGAGGCCAATTCACTCGATGTTTTCAAGAGGGGGTTAGATTTACTCTTGGGACTAAAGGAATCAAGGGATATGGGGAAAAAAGCAGGAACGGGGTACTGATTTTAGATGATCAGCCATGATCATATTGAATGGCGGTGCTGGCACGAAGGGCCGAATGGCCTACTGCTGCACCTATTTGTCTAAATCAATTTTTTAAACAGTCTAATGTTTTTTTACCAAATTAGAATATATGGTTTTGAATTTTTTTTTTAATGCAATTTGAAATAAAACCAGAAAATGCCAGAAGAAATTAAGGGATCAGACTGCATTTGTGGCAAGAGAAAGGGAATTGACATTTCTGATTGAAGACACCCTGGAAGAACAAAGGGTTCATTCCATAGTCCTCATTCTACAAATGCTGCCTGACCCTCTTGAGTGTTTCTATTTGTTTCTATTACATGCTGCCCATCACAAGTTTCATCTGCGTTTTGTATATAGACATGCGCACCAGTGCAATAATGAATGAAATGAAAGATAAAGTTACCTCATTTAGAAATTAAAACCAAACATAATTATTAATGTATATACATGTAGTGGTGGAATAGAGTTCTTGTTTTACTAAAGTAACTAAGAGATTTACACCTATTTTTAAACAGTCAGGTGGACTATCGAGCAAAGCTCTGGGCGTGCAATTTTTGTTTCCAAAGGAACCAGGTAAGTTCTAATTAAATTGTGTATATTTCAATATGCAAACTATTAAAAGGAAATTAGTTGGCTGGAAAATAAGGGGAAATAACTTTTTTGTGTATTTTATTTTAATGTTCCATATCTGCATACATGCAATGTGGTGCACATTTCAGGAGTGGCACTAGTTTAAAAAAAAAGTTATTCTATGTTAAAAGGTATTAGACTATGTTTTAATCAATGCCAAACAGAAAGAACGCTGTTTACAAATAAAGAGGAACTGGTGTTCTTTGCCTCCTTTGTGAAGAAGAATCCCTCTATTTGCCATGTTTGCGAACTTTGCTTGTGTACCAAGGACAGAATTAGAACAATCAGCATAATTCATGCTAAAATGACGCTACATATTGCTGTACTTTACAGAGGTTTATTTTCAGTAGTAACAAAATATTGAACATTTATTACTTGCATAACCAGCATGTAGTGTATTCATGCTTACCCTACCGAATGTCTAGCTTTTTCTTTTATCACAAATTTCCAAACTTAAATCTGTGCCCTCTAACTCCAGATTTTACTTCGGAGTCACGTGAGTGACTACGTGAAGAACCCCGCCAGGGCGCATGCGTGTCATATCGCTACACGCATTGCGAAACGTCAGACGCGGTGGAAGGACGTTCCCCCGCGGCGGCAGTTTAAAAAGCCGCTATTTGCAGGTAGGGTTTTACTCTGCGGTCTTTTTTGTTCTTTTTCCCATCTACAGAAGGGAAATGGAGAAAGCAAAGAAGACGAGGGCTGCGACAAAGCTGGTGAGGGAGGACCGCGGAGCAGCGGGCAGCCAGCAAGAGCAGCCGACGGCACTTAGATCACCCGTAGTGGGATCAGCTGTGCCCTGTGTAGCCACCGCACCGGCCAAATCCACGCGGCCGGGCGGCAAGGCAAAACACAAAACTAACAAGGTCGTGGACTCGGAGGAGTCCGACTTTGAAACACCGCGGGCGGCCAGCGACCGAGAGCGCTGGACCCGAATGGAACGGTGTGTGGAGCATTTGCTCCAACGTGACCGGGTCCGGGAGATGGAGTCAGGTCACTGTGGGCCCTATGACAAACCCACAGCAGTACCTTTTCAAGGGCTGCACAGTGTCTCCACCTCATCGGAGGGGAGCACTGCGGGTCAGTTCTGAGCTGACCTGGAAGAGGGGTCCGCGGAAGAACAGACAAGTGTGCATGGGGTGCGAGAAAATGAGAACTTGCTGGATATGGTGGCAAACTTCATACAGCCAGAACAGA
Organism: Amblyraja radiata; assembly: GCF_010909765.2. Classification (NCBI taxonomy): domain Eukaryota; kingdom Metazoa; phylum Chordata; class Chondrichthyes; order Rajiformes; family Rajidae; genus Amblyraja; species Amblyraja radiata. The sequence continues at coordinate 233,177 of NC_045963.1, read as the reverse complement.
CTGGGGAAAATCTGGAGCCAAAGCTTGCTGCCAGTATTGACTATATGTCATTAAACCAGTTACAAGAGCAGGCTGTACTGGACACCACAGGAAGACATATGGCACCGGGCAACTGCATTTCCCTAAATGTCCCAATTATCAACAACTGTATCTGGAAACACATCGGACCAGGGGTCAGAAGTATGGATGTGAAATTACAAAAAGTACTATAATTGCTGACCGCAGGAATAACGGCATTTGCCCGTACAGTGAACGACAGGAATATGTCCCAGGATCAACAAGATGCGCTGGCACTGTTCTGTAACACCCAGCACGAAATAAACAGCATCAGGAAAAGTGCCATACAGCCGACACTCAACCCAAAATTCGCGGGACTGTGCAAACCTGGGGCCACAAAACCACCCATCCTCCTGTTCGGAGGAAACCTATCGAAGCAGGTAAAAGAGCTTGATGAGGAAGCCAAAACCTTGGGGTTAATAAAAGGAACACCTGCAAAAACCCACTACAGCCAAAGACAGCATCCCTACGCACCCACCAGCAGAACTGGTGAAAGCTCGAAGGCACGGCATTTTAAACATGAGTCTTTTTTAGGCCATGGCCCAGGCCGGCCTTCTTGGAAGATGCGGGGAACCCCAACAACAGCACCAACCAACCCGAAAAACCAAGCACCAGCGCAACAACAACGGAAGAACTTCAGGAAGAAGTAATCCTGCCACTGGTAACAATGGAGGTAGGTGGGTCTGGTTCCCTAAATAATATGGAGAGCATGGAGGTTGGTGGGAGATTACACTGGTTTTTGAATGCATGGAGCATGCTAACAACCGATACTTACATCTTAAGCAGTATCCAGGGATATACAATAGAGTTTATACACGAGTACAGCCCTCCAGTTCAACATAGACCGAACCGAGAGTTCGTGCTCTCTGATAAAGAAAAATCAGAAGCACAAGCTGAACTGGAGCGGCTTTACATAAAAGGTGTAATTGAAATAACTCAACACGAACCATTAGAATTTGTGTCCAATATTTTTACCAAAACCATTAAAGATGGTGGTTGTCGCATCATCATAGATCTGACAAAATTGAACACATTTGTTCAATACATTCACTTAACTTTGTTACTGCTAAACAATTAATTTCCAAAGGTTACTTCATGGCCAGCGTCGATTTAAAAGATGCTTACTATTCAGTACCCATACGAGGTGACCACAGATGTTACTTAAAATTCAACTGGATGAGACAACCCTGGCAATATAAAGCATTGCCAAATGGGCTATCATCAGCCCCCAGGCTGTTTACAAAAATCTTAAAACCAGCCCTAGCATTTCTACGGAAACGTAAACATATGGTTATGGCATATTTAGATGACATACTCATTGTGGGCATAACTTTGGAATTGGCCATACAAACTGTAACAGCCACAAAACAGTTATTTGAAAAACTGGGATTTATCATCCATCCAGTTAAATCTAAACTAACACCGTCCACTACTATGGACTACTTGGGATTCACCATTGACTCAGTTCACATGACGGTGACACTGCCAAAGGGAAAGGCAAGAGATTTAATAGAGGTTTGCAATAACCTCATTGACATCAGAAACCCATCCATCAGATTGGTAGCAAAAGTAATTGGTAAAATCGTGGTTGCTTTCCCAGCCACACAATTTGGACCTCTACATTACCAAAACTTACAGAGAGCAAAAATACAAGCTCTAAAAATCAATGCAGGTCACTTTGACAGACCTATGAGACTACCAATCCAAGCCAAAACGGAACTAAAATGGTGGATAGATAACATCTGGCTTTGTTCCAACCCAATCATTGTCAGTAACCCTTCTATGGTACTACAAACTGATGCCAGTGCACTTGGGTGGGAAGCCACCAATACCATCACCAGCTGTGGAGGTAGATGGACAGCACAGGAGGCATCCTTCTTACTCACACTGGGTATAAACTACTTGGAAATGTTGGGTACATTCCATGGCCTAAAGTCATATTGTACTGGATCACAACACCAGCATGTTAGATTACAAATAGACAATACCACTGTGGTAGCATACATCAACCACATGGGTGGCAACAAATCGATATCATGTGACAATCTCGCTAATTCAATTTGGCAATGGTGCATCCAGAGAGATATTTGGATATCAGCCACTTACCTTCCAGGGAGACTAAATTTAGTGGCAGACACCAGGTCACGCAAATTTAATGAAAACACCGAATGGATGTTAAACAAAATGGTATTTGCTGACATTACAGCAAAATATGGAACACCGGATATCGATCTATTCGCATCCAGACTAAACAACCAGATACCTAATTATGTTTCATGGGAACCAGACCCTGGGGCAGCAGCAACAGATGCATTTTCGCTGCATTGGGGGAAATTGTTTATTTACGCATTCCCTCTTTTCTGCCTCATCAGTCGGGTATTAAGGAAAATACAACAAGACTCTGCGTCTGGTATTTTGGTAGTACCCGATTGGCCTACACAACCATGGTTCCCAGTGGTACAAAACATGGTATTAGAACCATGTATTACCATCCCACATAGACCAGATTTACTACTACATCCCGTGACAGGGGATAGCCATCCATGCCATAAATGCTTGAACCTGTTAATTTGTAGTGTTTAAAAACACCACTTCTACAACTGGGACTAACGGACCGAACAGCGAACATCATCTCGGCGGCCCAAAGAGAATCAACTAAAAAACAATATCTGGTCTACATCAGGAAGTGGGAAATGTACTGTCATAAGAACAAAATCACCAACAGAAATATGAACATCCCATCTGTTCTGGAATATCTGGCAGGCCTCCACTATGATGAGGGGCTCAGCTACAGTGCCATCAACAGCGCCAGATGTGCCCTGTCGACTTACCTATGGCAAGGGACAGAGCGTTACACGGTAGGGACTCACCCTCTGGTAACTAAGCTCATGAGGGGAATATTTAATACGAATCCCCCAAAAACCAGGTACTCCCAAATTTGGGATGTAAGCATTGTCCTGAAAGCACTCAGGAACTGGTCTCCAGCATCTACTCTGTCCCTACACAGACTAACTTTAAAAACAGTCATGTTAATGGCATTTGTCACGGCACAGAGGGTTCAGTCACTGCACAAACTCAGACTGGACAACATGACCTCCTCACCTGACGATATTACGTTCCACATATACGAACTAGTAAAACAGAACAGACAGGGATCAGCAGGCCTCAATATCCAATTTAGGTCATACCCTGCAGATGACCGTCTCTGTATAGTTAGACACCTGTCACTATACATGGAGAAAACAAAAATCCTAAGAGGCAATGAGAAGGGACTGCTGATCAGCCATAAACAACCTCACAAAAGAGTGACGGTCCAGACCATCTCGAGATGGCTGAAACAAGTACTGACACAGGCTGGGGTGGATACTAACGTTTTTAAATCTCATTCCACCAGGGCTGCAGCTACATCGGCAGCAGTACAACTGGATGTGCCCATGGACCAAGTCCTCGAAGCAGCAGGATGGTCAGGGGAAAGAACTTTCCAGTCATTTTACAATAAACCAGTGATGAAAACTGGAACATTTGCAGAAAAAAATTTAAATTCTGTAAATTAATTAAACCCATAAAAGGGGTTATAATTTGTGTTAATAAATTTTATGATTTCAATAACGAATCATGTGCAATTATGTTAACACTATTCCTCCCACAGTCAAGGCAGACGTGATGCATGGACTCGTTTCCACGGCATGAAATCACAGAGCTTTAAAATCTTCACGTAGTCACTCACGTGACTCCGAAGTAAAATAGTAAGATTAAACGAGAACTTACCAGTTTGAAGTTTGATCTGTATTTTATGAGGAGTTACGATGAGGGATTATGTGCCCTCCGCTCCCACCCTGATCATATACTTAACTGGTACCACTTTTCTCTAATCTTACTATGTTTAGTCATTACAGTTATCTGTGATTTCACACCGCTGATTTGAAGAATGACACGCATGCGTCCTGGCGGGGTTCTTCACGTAATCCCTCATGGTAACTCCTCATAAAATACAGATCAAACTTCAAACTGGTAAGTTCTCGTTTAATCTTACTATTCTGTTTATCCTATTAATGACCCTTATAATGTTATAAACTGCTCTAAAGTTGCCCTTCAACATCCTATATTCCAATCTTTTCTTATAACTACAGCCCTCCATTCGTTGCAATAATCTTGGTGAATCTCATCTGCACTCTCATGATATTGTATCCTTCCAGCAGTATGGCTAACAAGTGTGGTTGAACCAATATTTCATCCAACTGCATCATGACATAATTCATTTACTCACTGCGTCTACCTATGAAGTCAAGCCTGCCAAATATATTTATCACCACACTGTTTGGCTCTGTAACCATTTTCTTGGAGCTACAAGGCTTCTCTGCACATAACCACTAATTAGGTACCCGGTCTAACAGAAATTGACTTGCCAAAGTTCATAACCTCACACTTACTGGCATTAAATTCCATCTGTTACCTGTCTGCCCAGCTGATAAATGTACAGATGAATCCTTAGACAAACCTCTTTGAGATCCATCACTACTCAAATGTTGTTTTGAAAACGTACTAATCGTACCACCTACATTCTCCTTCAAGTCATACACACACACACACACACACACACACACACACACGCTCTCTCTCGCGCACTCTCACTCTCTTGGAGGCAATTTGCGAACATTCCTCAGATACCTTGACATTTAACCAGCTCGCCATGCAGGACCTTGTCAGAAGCCTTGCTCTAGTCTTTGTGAACCATGTCTACTGCCCTACCATCAATTCACTTAGTTAGCTAGCTTCCATGCACACACCAATGTTCAATTATGGGACCATGTTCCGGTAGGCGGCGCGACTCTCGTCAGCAGCGGCCTCTGCAGTCCGTCTGCGTTTTTATTATTTTATGTCTATGTTTTTATGTAGTTTTTGTTATTTTTGTTGGGGTATGTGTGTGGGGGGGTGTGGGGGGGAGGGGGTAACTTTTAAATCTCTCCCTGCACGGGAGACCCGACCTTTTCTTTGTCGGGTCTCCGTTGTCGTTGGGGCTGCAACGAGGAGCGGCCTCCAACAGGAAGACCGGGGGCTGTGGTGCCGACTACTCACCTCACCGTCACGGAGCTGGCCGAGTCCAGAGCGGGTGGAGCTGTGGTGGACGCTGCTGCGGCCCGACCCCCGGAGATTCGGAGGCTGCAACTGCGGGTTTGGCGAACGGCACCGGGAGCCCGCGGGTCCCTGGAGGGAGTCCGCTTTTCGGGGCTTCCGCAGCGGCGACTTCTCCCGCCCGAGTTGCGGGGTTGAAGAGCACCTGGAGCGGGGCCTACATCACCGCCCCGCGCGGCTTGGAATGGCGGCGGGTCTCTGCGAGCGCGCGCCGGGGGCTCTAACACCAAGACCCGGTGTGCGACCTCGCATCACCCGGCGTGGCTTTAATGGCCACGGGACAATCGCCATCGCCCGCCGGGTACTTTGACTTTGACTCTGACATCGGGGGGGAGAGTGCAGTGGAGAGAGAAGTTTTTTTGGCCTTCCATCACAGCAATGTGATGGATGTTTATGTAAATTATGTTGTGTCTTGGGTCTATTTGTTTGTAATGTATGGCTGCAGAAACGGCATTTCGTTTGGACCTCAAGGGGTCCAAATGACAATAAATTGAATTGAATTGAATGTGCCAGCAATATTAACTGTTAGAATTGTGTAATGACAGGTCTTGATATTAAATAGGTGCCCAATATTCATGTGGGGATATCTCACATTATTCTCACTAAGGGCTGAATCTAAGAAAAGTTATTTCTGTATTTTATCAAGGCCAGCAACAACATTGTACTAATAATTCTTCCATATTCTGATTTTTCCAAATGACCTAATTTGTAGTTTTCACCATCTTACTCGGGCATTTCCGAATTGAATCAACCAGCTGAACTACTGCCTCAGTTTTCAACTATTGAATATGTTGTTCAGGTAATATGAGAAGCATGCCTATTCATTGCATTAATATTCCGTATATTACATAATTTGGCAGAACCGGTTAATAAGAAACGGTTACATTGAAGTAAGAACATTAATTCACTAATTGTTCTTTATTTTTGTGTTGGTCAGCGAGGTTCATCTGCCCCTCTCATCTTCTTGTATGTGGTGGACACTTGCTTGGAGGAAGATGATCTACAGGCCCTCAAAGAATCCCTGCAGATGTCCCTGAGTCTGCTCACTCCCAACTCACTGGTTGGTCTGATTACTTTTGGTCGAATGGTGCAGGTCCATGAACTGAACTGTGAGGGGATTTCCAAAAGTTATGTCTTCAGAGGCACAAAGGACCTGTCAGCAAAACAAATCCAGGTGTGTTTTAGATTGCTGGAAAGTTGAAACTATATGTTGCTTATTATTTAAGAGAAATCATATACTAAATCCCACAGATATTTTGGCTTTAAAACCTATGGGTGGAAAAAAGGTTGTGCATTGAAAACTATATTTCTTCAGCTTTAATATTTTGTAATTCTACTTTTGTCTTTCTCTAATCAAAGTTAATGCATTTGTAATATCAGTCTATCCTGGTTTATGAAAGTGAAGATTATAAAGCATTGTTTAAATCTGACAGATTAATTTCTTAATGGAATATTGTGACAGGAATTTGACTGAATCTTTTTGAACAGATAATGAGGACTGCTGATAAGGAAAGTGTATTTAATGTGGTCTGTAGATTTAAACAAAATAACTGACAAAGTCCCACAGGACAGACTGCAAAAGAGGCAGTCAGATTCAAAATTAATTCTGATAGGAAGCATGTTGCTATGGTGACCGAAAGACATTACAATGTGATTCCATCATCAGTGCAAGCTCTTTGTAGTACACATCGGCTACAAATATAAATATAGAGATTATGATTAAGGAAGATCAAGATCTTAATTCAAGCATGCCTACTTGGCTGCAATGATTCCTGTCACCTTGCATGCCTCACTTACATGACTACATTCAGTAGGCACCTTAAAAGCATTGTAGAGACAGCAACACTGTCTCAGCAAAATACTCCTGATCCACAAGCAGCATGTTATGTTTTCCTGGCAACTGCTATGTGTCTGATTCCATTCAGCCAGCTTCAATGGACACACTCTATACCCAACAAGTTAGATACTCTAGTCTAAGCTTCATTACAGCAAGAGATTATCAGCTAGACAGAGGAAATGATTTACGAAGATACTGAAAAACAGCAACATCCCCTTTTTATTGTGGGAATCCTTAGCCTGAGAACGATACAAAATGGAGCAGCAGAGTTCAAGTAGGCACTAAGGACCTAAAGACCCTTTGTCAGGAATATTCAGAATCTTAGCATAATTAATAGCACTATCTCCTAAAGTATCCGCTCAACCTGACAAACACTTCCAGCCGCACATGGAGAGTCTGCAGTTCCCACATTGGCCTCATCAGCTACTTCAGTATCCCGCAGAGGTGTAGTGGAAGCAAGTCGTCCTTGATCCCAAGGTACTGTTTGAGATGAGAAGAGGACTGCTTAACCTTATTGGTAGAGTCATAGTTATAGAAACAGGATATTCTTGCTGGGACTGTGTAAAAAAAATTAATTAGACCATAACTAAAGTAATGCTTACAGTTGAGGTCACCATATTATAGAAACTGTTATAGTAAGAGAGAGGTAATAGTGGTTTTAATTGTCATGGTAAAAAGTATATTTAGAGCTTGGTCGCAAATATTTTTTGTGAGTCGAGAAGGCTGAAGGGAATGTATCTCAAAACATAGAATTAGAGAGGAAGAGGTGGGATGAATACTAGAATTATTTTCCCTTGGAAAAGAAACCAATAATTCAGGAGGGATAGGGATATTTTATTTAAGTGAATCGGCAAAAGGTTTGAATGTCTTCATCCAAAGAGATGTCATGGTCTGAAGCTCATTGCCTGAAGCGGTATTGGAAGCAGAAACCAAGCTGGATGAGCATTCAATGTGCTGTAATGTTCAATGTTTCTGAGCAAAAGCTGGGGTGTGGAATTGATCTGAATAACTTGTGGTGTGAATATGATGAGATCATGTCCTCCTTTGGTGCTTTAAAATTCTATGATAGTTTACAGTTATTTCAGAATCAGTATGCTTTATTATCTTGAAGAAGTTATGAAGAAGGGTTTCGGCCCGAAACGTCGCCTATTTCCTTCGCTCCATAGATGCTGCTGCACCCGCTGAGTTTCCCCAGCAATTTTGTGTACCTGCTTTATTATCTTGATCCTTCTTGGATTTTAGCTCCATGTATTTGGCAAGACCACACCATTTTCATATGCACAACTACAGTAAGATGAAAATCTTGTTTGCAGCAGCATCACAGGCACAGACTCTGACAAACACACAAAAATATAAATGATGCATGAAATTCTGCAAAAAATAAAAAGAAAGAAGACTGTGGGGAAAAAAATATATTGTTGCGAAAGGGGGGAAAAAAACATGGTAGTGGGCCGTAGTGTTCTGTTGTCGAGGTGGGATTAGAGTTCTGCAGGTTGATTCAAGAACCTGCTGTCCTTAGGAAAGTAGTCGTTCCTGAACCTTGTTCTGTGCAACCCCCAGGCTCTGTACCTCTTGCTTGATGGTAGCAGAGAGAAAAGGGCCTTAGCTGGATGGTGGGGATCCTTGATGATAGAGGTCACTTTCATGATGCAGCACCTCATTAGTTTAGTTTACTTTATTGTCACGTGTATTGAGGTACAGTGAAAAGCTTTTGTCACGTGCTAATCAGTCAGCGGAAAGACAATACATGATTACAGTGTTTAAGAAGGAACTGCAGATGCTGGAAAATCGAAGGTACACAAAAATGCTGGAGAAACTCAGCGGGTACAGCAGCATCTATGGAGCGAAGGAAATAGGCAACGTTTCGGGGCAAAGCCCTTCTTCAGACGTAGTCAATACATGATTACAATTGAGCCATTCACAGTGTACAGATACATGATAAAGGGAATAACGTGAATAACATTTAGTGCAAGATAAGGCCTGTAAAGTCTGATCAAAAATGGTCTGAGGGTCTTCAATGAGGCAGATAGTAGTTCAGGACAATCACATAGATGCTGTTGATGGAGGAAAGGGCTGTGCTGATGAAGTGTGTTCCATTTTAAAAGTAGGTTGATAAATATAAAAAGAAGAAAATACGCTTTTTTGTTTTTAAAAAACAAAAGCATTTTTGTTTTAAAAGTTACTGTTGAATTCAGTGTGCAAAAACATGAGAATTATGCGGTGAATGAATTGGAGGGTTAATTCGGTTACCTAATATTTGTTGTAAAGAAACTTGAAGCAAGATCAACTTTTAGAATGTAATTATTCTTGCATATCAGAAGGTATAAAACTGAATTATTCAAAATCAAACTTATTTCTCCTTGCTAAAGATGAATTTATTTATTATTTGATGTCAATTTTGTTGCGAATATGAGAGCAGTGGAAGAGAAAAAAATGACCTCTGGAGTATTATGTCATTGACATCAAGCCACTTTTAAAGGAGCATGGTTCATTTCATGTATTAAAATATATGTTCATTTCTCATTTTCCCTTTTTAAACAGGATATGCTGGGACTTGCAAAACCACCAGTAGGAGTTCAAGGAAGCGCCCCTCAACCACAAGAGCACCCTGGTTTATCCAGCAGGTATTATATCTGCAGTTAGCAATGATTTAGAGGAAAATATCTATAATATAAAAGAAGTTAGATTTCCAAATGTTCTTTTTGTAAATTCTTTACAATGTGCCATTCTCTTAAACAAATGCAACAAACCGTCTTCTCTTGCAAACTGCAACAAGGAAAAAGCTTTTGGAAAAACTAATGGGAATAAAGATGGACAAGTCACCAAGACCCAATGGTCTGCACTTAAACATTTTAAGGGAAGTGGCGAACCGTTTGGAGAACCGTAAATGTGTTTCCTCTGTTCAAGCATGGTGGGAGATAAAAGCGGAATAGACCAGTGAAGCTTATCATCTGTGGTTGTTATGAGGAAAGAAGTACCTTTGCATTAAGAGGTGTTGAATGCAATCAAACCAAGTAAATGTGAATTATGTAAAGACAATCATGTTTGACTAATTTGCTGGATTCCTTCAAGGATGTAACAAGTAGAGTTGACAGAGGGGGGCCTATAGATGCGTAGATATTTTATAAGCCTACGTAAAAGTTTGTTTTGCAAGATAAGAACTCACAATATTGGAGGATGTGTGTGAACATGGATTGAAGATTAGTTATCTCATAAAAGACAGTTTGAAGAAACAAGTCTTTTTCCGATGGAAGGATGGAGCGATTCCAGTGCCCCAAGAATGAGTTCATGTCTTTCAATCGTTTGCTATCTGTCTCAATGACTTGCAATAGGGGGCAGAGTGTATGGTCTCCAGGTTTTCTGATGACATAAAATAGGTGGAAGGGCATTCTGCAATGAGGATATTTGTACTCTCCAAAAGGTTATAGACAGATTGAGTAAGTGGGTGAAATCTTGGCAGGCAAATGGAATTTAAAGTAGAAAATTGCGTGGACCTGCACTTCAGTTAGTAGATTAATATCTAAAAGCCGAGATTGCCAGTCAGTGTACAGAGACATCTATGTGTTCTTGTGTAAGTATCACAAAGTTAGCTGGCAGCTGAAGCAAGTGGTTAAAAAGACAAATGGCATATTGGCCTTTATTGCAAGGGGTTTGGCGTTTACATATAGAAAATAATTGTTAGAATTGTACACAGCGTTGGTGAGAACATGCTTTAAGTATGTGTATGTTATTAGCTCCCTTATTTAAGAAAGGGTACATGAGCATTGAAGCTGATTTAGAAGAAATTCACTTGCCCAGTGCTCAAAGTGCTGGAGCTCAGTCAGCACTTGTGGAGGGAACGGATGACATTTTGGGTCGGGTCACGTCTTCAGTGTTCTTGCATGGAGTGAGAACTTTTGCAAGAAGCGGCAGATGAAGCGTAGATAACTTAGATCATTGGTGTGCTCAAAATGGGAGACCTGGCAGTAGCCACGTGGGACAAGATGGTGGCGCAGTCAAGTGCTGAGGAAGCACGCATGCTTGCAGTAGCGAGTCTAGATCAGTCTGAAGAAACATCATCTGCCCATTCCCTCCACCTATGCTGCCTGTCCTGCTGAGTTCCCCCAGCATTATGTGTATAGGTTAGATATTAGGATGTTTCCACCACAGGGAGAGACTAGAATTCAATTCAATTCCAATTCAATGCAGCGAAGGTTTACAAGATTAATTCCTGCAATGAGGGGATTGACATATGAGGAAAGGTTAAGTAGGCTGGAACTCTACTCTTTGGAGTTTAGAAGAATGAGAGGCGATCTCATTGAAACATATAAGATCGTGAGGGGCCTTGATCGGGTGGATGCACCGAGGATGTTCCCAATGATCGGGGAAACTAGGGGACATAGTTGCAGAATAAGGGGGGGCTCTTTTAAAACTGAGATGAGGAAGAACTTCTTCACCCAGAGGGTGGTTAATTTATGGAATTCACTGCCCCAGGGAGCAGTGGAAGCAGAAACGTTAAATATATTTAAGTCTAAAATAGATGGTTTTTTAGCTGCCAAGGGGATAAGGGGCTACGGGGAGAGGGCAGGGATATGGACCTAGGTATGGTTAGCATAGTAAGACCTGAGTGATCTCCTGGACAAGTGTCGATCGCCTGGATTGGGGTCGGAGAGGAATTTCCCGGATTTTTTTTCCCGAATTGGACCTGGGTTTTTATCCGGTTTTTTGCCTCCCCCAGGAGATCACGAGGTTCTTGGGGTGGAGAGGGGTGATAGCGGTATAAAGGGGAGGGTAGTGTCTTGTGTTCTGTGTCTTGTGTCTACTGTTTGTGGGTAAGTGTGTCTGTTTAGTGTTCAGCCATGAGCGAATGGCGGTGCGGGCTCGACGGACCTGGTGGTCTACTCTCGCACCTACTTTCTATGTTTCTATGTTTCTAATTCAAAGCACTTTATTCGTCCCCGAGGGGCAATTTTGGGTTGTCAGCAGCGATACAATAATAAAGAACACACAACCACAATAAAAATGTAACACAAACATCCACCACAGCATTCATCACTGTGGTGGAAGGCACAAAAATTTGGCCAGTCCTCCTCCATTTCCCCCCCATGGACAGGACCAGAGTCCAGAGTCAGTCCAGGATCGGCTCTTCCTCACCGGAGACCGCGGCTTTAAGTTGTTGTAGGCCGCAGGCCGGCGGTCGAGATTTAAAGTCTCCACCGCAGCCAGAAGCACCGTAGACTGCAGGGCCGGCGGTCGAAGCTCCCCTCCAGGGGTGATGGTAAGTCCATGCCGGCCCCGCGGTAGAAGTTGGCCGCGGGCCGGCTGTGATGGCTTCTTCTTCCCCCGGGTCCCCCACCAGCTGGAGCTCTGCAGACCGCGACTTCAGGCCGCAACTTCAGGCTGCCGGCTGCCCCGGGCCAGCGAAACGGAGCGCTCCCTTCCAGCGAGCCCCAGCGAGGGCTTGCCCGCTCCACGCCGAGAGTCCACCCTGCGCCCGGGCGCGTCTCCGGGAAAGGCCGCGCCGATCCTTGATGTTAGGCCACGGGGGAGGCGACCTGGAAAAAGTCGCCTCTCCATGGAGGAGGCGACCGAAGCGGTTTCCCCCTTACCCCCCCACACCACCCCCCACACAAAACACACCGAGAAACACAAAATACATACTTTAAAACATACTAAAAAATAAGAAAAAGTTGAAAAAAACTGATGCGCTGCTGACAAGGCAGCCGCCAGAGCAGCGCCCCCTAACCTGAAGAATGGGGCCCCTAGTTACAGCATAAGGATTATTTAAAACCAAGGTGCGTAGTTTCTTCTTGTAGTGGGTGGTATATCTCTAGAATTCTCTATGTTGGAGGGATGTCGCAGCTAAGTGACTGGGGATACCTCAAGAAGAGGTAGTTATATATTTCAGGGATTTGAGGACTATTAGTAATTGGCAAGAGGAGTTGAAACCCAGAACAGATCAGCCCTTGTTGCATTACATGATATGTCTGAGGGTCAAAGAGGCTCCTATGGCTCCCATTTTCTTTTGTTGCCTATAATGAAGATTTGATCATTTTGTAATTATTGGTTAGAATTCAAATGATAACCTGCTGTTTTGTGTCCATTCTGGTATGATCATCTATTATCAATCTTACTTTTTGCAATTGGTTTCAAAGTGAGTCTGTGTCTTATCTACCTTTAAATTTTGTGCTACAGTTCATACTTCATTCTCAGATTATCTCAAAGATTCGCAAAGTGGCTCCATTTAATTCTGATTAGACTTGTTCACATCTATTCCAGGATACAGTATTTCCTTGTCACCTTGCACTCAAATTATTAATTAATGTAGAGTGCTCATGAGCATCTTCCATCCGTCATTTTCATTATCAGATTGATGAGTCTGGGGAAGGGAGGTATTTCTAATTACATCAAACACTTCATTGGATGCACATTCTCTTTTTACGTTCAGTTGTCTTCACATGGAAAACAATTAGGTAAAACACCTCTGAGCTAAATCTTTGTCCACCAATTCCTGCATTACTTAAAGAGTTGAAAGGCATTACTGTGATACTTTACACTTATGAATATTTCAGTTTACATTGTAAGATGATGTGCTCTTTTTCATTAAGGTTCTTGCAGCCAGTTCATAAAATTGATATGAATTTGACTGATCTGCTTGGAGAGCTTCAGAGGGATCCGTGGCCTGTACCTCAGGGGAAAAGACCTTTGCGTTCGACTGGCGTAGCTCTTTCCATTGCTGTCGGTTTGCTTGAGGTATTGAACTGAATGTCTGTGGGCTTTGGGCCCTTCTGGGGGACTTTGACATCAGAAGCTTCTCATGGCTTATTGCCTGATCCCCTGTCAGGAACATACGCAAGATCGTGTTGGATTACTTTTATTTATACTCCAATTAGAAGATACATAATTCTAAGATACTTGTCGGGAGATGGGGTAATCCGATTATCTCCTTTATGAAGGAAAAATATCAACATACACCATTCTGAGCTTTCCTCATTCAACTGGCAATTATTTGTGGTAGGAGTTTGGAAGAAAGATACAGCAATTGCTTCCAAAGAGAATTGAAAATTCCTTAAATGCAGACAGCTTTCAGAGAATCGGGACATTGGTCATATTAATGACCCGCTAAATATTTTTTAATGCGCGCCTTGCCCTGTGTTATTAAAGTATCTTTTATAGAATGATGGAATGGAAAATAACTGTCCTATCCCGAAGCATTTTCTGAGATTTATGCTTTTGATTGGAAGTGTGCACAATAGAAATCTTATAACCCATGGGTTATTCAGTGGGTATTCTTCAGAATTCTGAGATTTTAATAGAAAATATCAATTACAATATTTGATATTTGGTAAGGTACCATATAAAAGACTGTTGTTTAAGGTAAGAGATGTTATTGGAAGAAGTGTGTTTATGTGGAGGTCTTTTTTTCCGAAACCATGCTCTTTGCCATTGTAGTCCTCTTGTTTCAAATTATTTTATGAAAAGGTGCTTTGAAGATGAATACCCTTGAACTTGCACAGTACACAATTTTCATTTTGGGTGACAGGGTATTGATTTTGGATTCTTTGCCACAGGGCAGTTTTCCAAATACTGGAGCAAGAATAATGTTGTTTACTGGAGGACCACCAACCCAGGGACCAGGCATAGTGGTGGGCGATGAACTAAAAACACCGATCCGTTCCTGGCATGATATAGAAAAGGACAACGCACGGTTTCTGAAGAAAGCAACCAAGGTCAGTCGTCTTTTATAAACTTGTTTTTGGCATTGCCGTGAGTATAATGAAGACCAAATGTTATTACTTGTACAGTCTCTGATGTAAAATATCTGCGATTTGGGCAAGTGAATGATATGGTATATTCCCCAAGTACATTTCATTTAGTGCAAGAATCCACTCATTTTAAGAGTAATTTATTCTCATTTACGGTTGTTTAAATGAACTGATTGCACATGAATATTATATCTGTTTCAACATAAACGACAAAAATATTAATCTGTTACTAAATGATTTGCACATTTAGTTCACAAATTCATTCTCCTATCTTGGTTCAGAAGGTAGTTGAGGCCAGTTCATTGGCTATATTTAAGAGGGAGTTAGATGTGGCTAAAGGGATCAGGGGGTATGGAGAGAAGGCAGGTATGGGATACTGAGTTGGATGATCAGCCATGATCATATTGAATGGCGGTGCAGGCTCGAAGGGCTGAATGGCCTACTCCTGCACATATTTTCTATGTTTTCTATGTTTCTATGGTCATTTTAGTCATCCCTATTAACCCATTTAGCTTTATACATCTATAGATTGTTTTATGTTCTCCTTTTACGGAGATAATTGATCAAGTGCCACGCTCTTATCTTTATTACCTTGTTTGGAAATAGAAAAATGTGGGAACCATTGGGTTTGGCAAAAAGATATTTATTGCTAGGATTACTTGGCAATTACAGCATTGTGCCTATGCCAGCTCTCAGAGGAACTATAAATTAGTCCCATCCCCGTTGCTCTTCAAATGTTTCCTTCATGTAGCAATGCAAATTCCTTTTCAATTCCATAAAAGATGTAGACTGTCTTAGTGTATGGTGCTAAATCCATTGGCAGGATGTGAGCTAATGTCGGCACCTTCTCCCAGGCCAGCTTCATCAGCATTAAAGCTCTTCTCACATTCAGCTTCTTCCCACGGGCAGGCTTTGTTGGCCACATGCCCAACACTAGACTACCAATACATGCTCTATTCTGATCTCCGTCACTACAAGGTATTACCAGGAAGACATTGGGACAGGTTTACGGACATTGACAAAGCCTCCTTGGAAAAATATAACCTCCTTACGACTGATGGATATTCCTGCTTTTCCAGGAGTCTCAGTTAACCAGCTTTTTAGGTGGTACTTTGAAATAATAGCACATGTAATCACATCATTCCCAAATCATGCAAATCATGATGATTCAAAGCTTCAAGCAAAAAGCAGGTGGGTTGAAGGCAAACTGTAGTAACTAAGAATATACTGTAGGTACACAAAATTGCTGGAGAAACTCAGCGGGTGCAGCAGCATCTATGGAGCGAAGGAAATAGGCGAAGTTTCGGGCTGAAACCCTTCTTCAGCCCGAAACGTCGCCTATTTCCTTTGCTCCATAGATGCTGCTGCACCCACTGAGTTTCTCCAGCAATTTTGTGTACCTTCGATCTTCCAGCATCTGCAGTTCCTTCTTGAACACAAGAATATACTGTAGACCGATGCCAAGCTCCTCATGTGAAAACAGAATATTCCACAGCACTATTTAAATATTGATATTCTGTGATTCATGCCACTGGATACAAGCTCAGTTGGTTAACTACAATGCTGCCATATCCACCGCCTCTTTTTGGAAACCTGCAATGCACAAATCGCATTTGACCTCAAAAACCCGATACCTTAATGACAAATCAATCTGATATCCCGAGGTTTAGTAAAGGGTTACGGAAGTTCTCTTCTTCATTCTTGCACATCTGCCTCTTCACTGCTGGCAACATGAGTGGGGTTGTTCTTCCTTTCTTACCTTTATTGGGATAATATTTCTTCTGTTACATGTTTAAAATCTTCTTATAATTTGCTTCCTACAGCATTATGAGGCTCTGGCGAACCGTGCAGCAGTGAATGGACATTGCATTGACATCTATGCTTGTTCTCTGGATCAGACTGGACTTTTGGAGTTAAAGTGCTGCTGCAACCTGTCTGGGTATGTGTTTTCCAAAGAAAGCAAGCAGTATGGGGTCTAATTATTGGAGAAGAATGCCTCCAATTTAACTGGGGGGAAAAAGTGTGGCATGCTTTGTACAGAAAAGTAAATGGTTGTGCTACTTTTTCTCATTCCACTGAGAAAGGTATATTTTCCACTGGTGCATGAAAATAATCAGTCTATTGCTGGAAAATATTAGGAATAGAATTGCCGAGATATACGTGGATTTTTTTGCTCAATTCCATTAATCCTCCTTAAAGTTTTGATTGCATTTGCTTCTAAGATTTTGCATACTAAACTCTGTGATTAAATAATGCACTTCCTAGTTGTGGCCACTGGATGGTAGCATTGATCCCATCAAATAACATTAAAAAAAAAAATGATGTTGCAATCTGAGGCAAACACTGGAGTCTTTCCTTTTCTAGTGGGATTAAGAAACTGACTGCAGATAGTCATGGTGAGGTTAAGTATTTGCTAAGAGGCATTTGATTAGCCATGTCATAAAATCTCTGCACAGGCTCAGTGTAATGGAACAGAGCTTTTTTTTAATCTTACATATGAACATCTTGAACATCATGTAACATACTGTGATTTAAGTAATGAGTTAGCGCAAAAATACTATTTTTTTTTTTCCTGTCTCATCCTCCACCTGTGCTGTAAATGACAAAGAAAATCAGCAGAGTCATTTCAAGAAACAATCTGCCGGAGGATCCCAGTGGGATGAGCAGCATCGATGGAGCTGACTGTTTCTCTGTCTCCACAGATGCTGCTCATCCTACTGAGTTCCTCCAGCAGATTGGTTTTTTTTCTCGATTCCAGCATCCTCAGTGTCCTATGTTTCGACTGAATGATTTACTGGTTTTATCGGTTAATTTCATGAGTAACTTAAAAATTACTTAAAATTTTAACTTGTGAAATGACTGCCAATGACTGAGCACCTATGAAAGTAATTCAAAATGAACAGCTTTCTCTGCTGCCAACAAATTAAAATTAATTTCAGAAATAGTCATCTCATTATTTTCATCTTTGTGCATGGTCTATATTAGACAGGCTGGTTTTGGGAAGGTTTATTTGTAAGCCCCTTTGGAAAATTGTGGATTCTTCATTACACTTGACAAAACTACACTTGAATGTCCTCAAACTCTCACACTGCTACGGCTAATGATATCTTGGTTGTTAGGCAAACGTTTTATTCCCTTATCTTGTACTCCAGTCATTGTACACCAGACGTGAATCTAATGACACAGAAGACATCTTTCAATGCAGTTATCAAGAAAGGCCAGACAAAACCCATAGGCACAGGAAGACTCACATGAAAAGAGCTCCTTTGAAAAATCTGTGCCAGGTCAATTGAAATGTTAAAAAATGCTGGAGATACTCGGTGGGCCAGACTGATCTGTGGGAGCCAAACAACAGTTAATGTTTCAGGTTGATGACATTTATCACCAGGTCAGTTGACTTTTTTGGTGGGGTGGGCAGATAAGTTCATAGTATATGCCAAGATGTTTCGTTGGAACAGGATGTCAAATTGAGCATTTTATTTTGTGGCCTGCCCCATTGGAAGCTGAGTTCAGAATGTTCAGATTACTTTATTTATGGGACACTTGGAGATGCTAGAGTCATGTATCCTTTCTCCACTCTTGTGATTCCAGAAATGGAAGAACTGTTGATGAGCCCATTCCTCTGTGCATTTGTTAATGTCTGTTTAATTCCATGCATTGACAATCCAGTAGTAAAGAAAACAAGATAGTAGGTAGAAGCAAGGAACTGCGGATGCTGCTTTACAAAAAGAGACACAAAATGCTGGTGTACCTTTGCGGCTCTGGTAACATCTCTAGAGACCATGGATAGGTGACATTTTGGGTCGGGACCCTTTTCACATTGCCAGCTGGGCGTATCATTTGTAAGTCAAAGCTTGTTACAATTGAGCGAAACTGCTTAATTTTCATTTTGTTGAGCCTGATGGAAACTGAATAATTCCACAATCGACCAAACATATTCAAACCTCAGTTCTCATTTAGTTAAGCAGATGTTATATATAATGTAGTGTTTGCATAAGATATTTTCATCACTCGGTTTGATTACTGGCTCCTATTAGTATCTATTCTTCAATGTCAAGAGTGTTATATTGTCATATGACCCAGATAGAACAATTACATTCTTTCTTGCAGCAGCACAATAGGATATGCAAAACATAGTGTTTAAGAAGGAACTGCAGATGCTGGAAAATTGAAGGTAGACAATGCTGGGGAAACTCAGCGGGTGTGGCAGCATCTATGGAGCGAAGGAAATAGGCAACGTTACGGGTCAAAACGTTGAAGGGTTTCGACCCGTAACATTGTGGATAATGAAGAGGATTTCCAAAGTCTACAGAGTGATTTAGGCCATTTGGAAGAATGGGCTGAAAGATGGCAGATGGAGTTTAATGCTGATAAATGTGAGGTGCTACACCTTGGCAGGACAAATCAAAATAGGACGTACATGGTAAATGGTAGGGAATTGAAGAATGCAGTTGAACAGAGGAATCTGGGAATAACCGTGCATAGTTCCTTGAAGGTGGAATCTCATATAGACAGGGTGGTAAAGAAAGCTTTTGGTATGCTAGCCTTTATAAATCAGAGTATTGAGTATAGAAGCTGGGATGTAATGTTAAAATTGTACAAGGCATTGGTGAGACCAAATCTGGGGTATGGTGTACAAATTTGGTCGCCCAATTATAGGAAGGATGTCAACAAAATAGAGAGTACAGAGGAGATTTACTAGAATGTTGCCTGGGTTTCAACAACTAAGTTACAGAGAAAGGTTGAATAAGTTAGGTCTTTATTCTCTGGAGTGCAGAAGGTTAAGGGGGACTTGATAGAGGTCTTTAAAATGATGAGAGGGATAGACAGAGTTGATGTGGACAAGCTTTTCCCTTTGAGAATAGGGAAGATTCAAACAAGAGGACATGACTTCAGAATTAAGGGACAGAAGTTTAGGGGTAACATGAGGGGGAACTTCTTTACTCAGAGAGTGGTAGCGGTGTGGAATGAGCTTCCAGTGGAAGTGGTGGAGGCAGGTTCGTTGGTATCATTTAAAAATAAATTGGATAGGCATATGGATGAGAAGGGAATGGAGGGTTATGGTATGATTGCAGGCAGGTGGGACTAAGGGAAAATAATTGTTCGGCGCGGACTTGTAGGGCCGAGATGGCCTGTTTTCGTGCTGTAATTGTTATATGGTTATTGCCTATTTCCCTCACTCCATAGATGCTGCCTCACCCGCTGAGTTTCTCCAGCATTTTTGTCTACCATGCAAAACATAGTTGTTCAAGAAGGAACTGCAGATGCTGGAAAATCAAAGGTAGACCAAGGTGCTGGAGAAACTCAGCGGGTGCGGCAGCATCTATGGAGTGAAGGAAATGGGCAACGTTTCGGGCTGAAACCTTTCCTCAGATAGTACTCAAAACATAGTACTCTGTTTAATAAATGAGAAAAAAAAGTTCAGTGTGTGTACCTGTAACAGTTGTGTTTGTTTACTGAATATTTAAAAATTTACACTGATGGATATTTGTAGTGAAATAACTTCACAGCCTGCCTCCATCTTTCCACATCTAGAGGTTACATCGTGATGGCAGACTCGTTCAACACTTCCCTCTTCAAGCAAACATTCCAAAGGGTTTTCAGTAAAGGTCTGCAAGGAGATTTCAGAATGTCATTTGGTGCCAGTTTAGAGATTAAGGTAAGCAAATATCTTAATACAGGTCTAGCACTTTAAATAGTACTGGCTTGACCGTCTATCACCTGAGTAGACATTATCACCAAGTTTATGGTTTCACAAACCATTTAATATTGTTTCCCTGTAGTTGAAATATGTATTTTTAATGATTGTTTTATTGCGTACATCCATTCCCTATCTACTACTCCCTGCATCATGAAGGGTAATGTTGCAAAATGAATGCTTCTCTCTATTTACCGTGGAGAAGGTCATGGATACCAGTGAGTTCAGGGGAGGAAACACCGATGTCAACATTATGAAGGAGGTGTGGGAGGACTTAAAATGTATAAAGGGGACTAGGTCGACAAGAAGAAGCGGCAGACGGTGAGAGGGGAGAAAGCACTGTCGGCCAGAGGCTACAGTGTGAGCCGCAGCAACAGCTGGGTCAACCCGATGGTGCGGCAGCTGGTGAAGAAGGGCTCACTTGTGCATCTTGTGGAAAGGTTGCTCTGTACCGCCACCCTCGTTCTCACTCGCCTCCCCAGTGTCGCACTGACAATGGCAGAAACTGGAAGAGCAGCGAGTCCGGGCGCTTCTTTTATATCTGTGAAGTGGACGGGAATTCCTCGCCATCCTCACATTGCAATAACACAGGTCATTCAGGAAACGAGAATGGGGTCTATTGTGAACTGTTTACGTAAATGCAAGTTATGTAACTCCCCTACAATGTAAGTCGCTGACGGCCTGCACTTAGGTACACGTGACAATAAAGTACCGTTGAACCATTGATTTGCAGAAAGTTAAATGAGAGAGGGAAAGGTGGAGATTGACTTGAAGTGATAAAAGGAGAACAAAAAGCTACAGTTTCTGGAATCTGTTTGGAATGGAAGGGGAAGAATGGAACTAATTGAGGGTAGCAAGTGGTAGCAGCAGAACAAGTGAGGAGCTAACTGCACAGAAGAAGGTGGAAGGGAGAAGATGTGAGAGAGGACCAGGGTAGATTGGAGGAAACAGAAAGGGACAGAGTGGGTGCAGGCTACCTAAAATTGAAGAATTCAGTGGTCATGCTGGTGTGGACTACCCAGGGGTGGGAAATTAGGTGCTGTTCAAGTCAAGTCAAGTTTATTTGTCACATACACATACAAGATGTGCAGTGAAATGAAAGTGGCAATGCCTGCGGAATGTGCAAAAACTACAGAACAGAATAGACCAGAATCGGTATTTACATATTAGGAAACAAAACAACAATTTTAAAAGGACACAACACAACAGTAAATTAGTACAGTAAATTAGTCCCTGGTGAGATAAGAGTTTACAGTCCTGATGGCCTGTGGGAAGAAACTCCGTCTCATCCTCTCTGTTTTCGCAGCATGACAGCGGAGGCGTTTGCCTGACTGTAGCAGCTGGAACAGTCCGTTGCTGGGGTGGTAGGGGTCCCCCATAATGTTGCTGGCTCTGGATCTGCACCTTCTGATGTATAGGTCCTGCAGGGGGGCGAGTGTAGTTCCCATAGTGCGTTTGGCTGAACGCACTACTCTGCAGAGCCTTCCTGTCAAGTGTTAGTAGACAGAAGGTGGTAGTGAGGGGTTGACGGTTGGAGGCTTGTGACCAGTGGTGTGATGCAGGGTTCAATGCTGGGTCCAATATTGATTGCCACATATATTAACGATGAGAATGTAGGTTAGTTTGCAGATGTCCCCAAAACTGGTGGTGTAGTGGACACGAAGGTTATCTAAGATCATGATCAAAGGAATGGTAAATGGAATTTCACTTGGACAAGTGAGATGTTCAGCATTTTGGAAAGTTAAACCAAGGCAGGGCATATTCATAATGATGCCCACAAAGACTTAATATCTGTGAGCAAAATCTCAATAGTTCAGAATCTGTAATAAATGGTTATACTTTTACTCGTACAGTTTGTGATGTGATCTTGTCAGCATGATTGTTTTTTTTCTTCATCAGTGTTTAGATGTCCATTAGTTAATTTTTTTTAATTTTAAAAGCACCAGGTGGGAGTGACAACTGATAGTGGAAAATTCAAAAAGTTGAAAAATTGTTTCTACTTGTCTGCTGAATTTGTTCAAATCTATTTGAACATCTGATGACAGAGTCAGGCTTGGAAAGATAAGTTACCATGAAATATAGTCTGCCGGTGGACTGTATGTGGCTACTTAGCCGTGGTGGTGATTTGCCTCAGTGGAGGAGGTAAATCACATATTGGAATAAGAATAACATACCTGAAGGCAGAAAAAAAGAACTGCAGGCTGGTTTACAAAAAAAGATAGAGTGCTGGAGTAACTCGGAGTCGAACAGCATCTCTGGAGAGCATGGGTAGATGACATTTAGGGTCATGACCACTCTTCAGATTGTTTGTTGGGATTAGGGTTGTTAGAGGTGTGGTTCCTCCAGTTTGCATGTGGCCACTCAGCGTGAAGGAACAACACCTTGTTGTAGCTAACAACCCAACGGTATGAACATTCAATTCTCCCATTGTAATTAACTACGTAACCTGAAAGTAAGCATGCAGGTAGAGCAAGCAGTGAAGAAACCTTGCTTTGTGATGGCATGTTGGCCTTTATAACAAGAGGAGTTCAGTATTGGAGCAAAGAGGTCTTTCTGCAGTTGTACAGGGCCCTGGTGAGACCACACCTGGAGTATTGTGTGCAGTTTTGGTCTCCAAATTTGAGGAAGGACATTCTTGCTATTGAGGGAGTGCAGCGTAGGTTTACAAGGGTAATTCCCGTGATGGCGGGACTATCATATGTTGAAACAATGGAGTGACTGGGCTTATATACACTAGAATTTAGAAGGATGAGAGGGCATCTTATTGAAACATATAATATTTTTAAGGGATTGAAGGTAGAAGCAGGAAACATTCCCAATGTGGGGGGAGTCCAGAACCAGGGGCCACAGTTTAAGAATAAGGGGTATTCCATTTAGAACGGAGATGAAGAAAAACGTTTTCACCCAGAGAGTTGTGAATCTGTGGAATTCTCTGGCTCAGAAGGCAGTGGAGGCTGATTCTCTGGATGCTTTCAAGAGAGAGTTAGATAGAGCTCTCGAAGATAGCGGAGTCAAGGGATATGGGGAGAAGGCAGGAACGGGGTACTGATTGTGGATGATCAGCCATGATCACAGTGAATGGCGGTGCTGGCTCGAAGGACCAGATGGCCTACTCCTGCACCTACTGTTCCCCTTTCCCTTCTTCCCCCTTATACACTCCCTTCTTTTCTCACCCTTTCTCCCTGTTGCCCCACCTGGACTTGCAACTATATCTCCTCTCCCCTCCCCTCCCCTTTCATGCATATTCCTTCCTCTAACTTCACATTCTGCATCTCTTCAATACCTTTGTTTTACACCTTCTGTCTTTTCATCTCTGGCCTGTGTCCAAACATCTGCCTAGCAAAATCCCTCCTCACCTGTATCAACCTATTGCCTGCATGACTTTGTCCTGCCCTTCCTCTCTTCTAACTTTCTCCCTCCATCCCCACCCCCGTTCATTCAGTCTGAAGAAGGGTCCTGACCTGAAACATCATCTATCCACTTTACCTGCAGGCCTTTGCTTCCTTATTCCAGTTACTGTTCATTGCTCTGATTCTGTGCACAAAAGGACACAAAGTGCTGGAGTAACTCAGCAGGTCAGGCAGCATCTCTGGAGAATATGGATAGGTGACATTTCGGGTCGAGTCCCTTCTTCAGACATTCAATGCAGTTTATTTGCTACTGAAGATAATTCAGAGCAATCTTATAATTTTGTTGTCGCTGATCTCGATCAACAGGCACCCTTTTTTCACACAATGTGGTATGTGGAGCGCGCTGCCGGAGGAGGTAGTTGAGGCAGGTATTATCGCAACGTTTAAGGAACATTTAGACAGGTACATGGATAGGACAGGTTTAGAGGGACATGGCCCAAATGCAGGAAGGTGGGACGAATGTAGATGTGACATGTCGGCTGGTGTGGGCAAGTTGCGCCGAAAGGCCTGTTTCCACACTATGACCCTATGATTCTAACTGCTCTGAGCCTTTGGTGGAATTTGTGTCTCTTGTGCTGTGGATACTTTTTATTGGGAGATCATTGCAACTTATTGAGATATAAGGATAAAACAAAAGGCATGTGGCCTCTCTCCCAACTACCAGCCTGATTATGGCAACCAACAGTTTCCACCTATCTGATGATGTTTGCAAAGACATTTGTCTTGAGTGACAAGGCAACTTTTGAACTTTAATCAACAAATCCATTAGATAATCTTCTGGTACACATGCGTGGAGAATAATGCCAGGCTATTTGTATTCTAAAAAATTGCTTTTTACTCTTATTTTGTCATTATTGCAGATGTAGTTGTGAAAGAGAAATAGCCAATTCACTATACTGACTTTCCTATGTAAAATATTTTATTTTAGACAACCAGAGAACTTAAAATTGCCGGAGCAATAGGGACCTGTGTGTCGCTGAACTCCAAAGGCCCTTCAGTATCTGAAAATGTAAGTTGATTTACATGATATGTGTGGCTAAAAATGTCAGCTGGATTCGGGCAGGATGTTTTTGTTATTGGTAATCCAAAGTCTTGTAACTTACATGGAAAACTTAATAGCACATTATCTATAGAAGAACTTAAGAAACAGAAGCAGGAGTTGCGACTCTTGTGCGTGCTCTGCAATTGAATAAGATCAGAAAACATTTTCAGAGTCTTCCCACTAAGTCTCAAGAAAAAAGTAATAAAGGCAATGCATAGATCTGGGTAAAATATAATCCTTTCAGACAGCATTTTTTTGCCGAATTTTCTAACCAATGCAAATATTACTTACTTACTGCCTATTATGCCTCCTGGCATGTAGGGCAGCAACGAAGGTCCTCCACTCAGTAGTGTTAATTCCTTCAGTTGCTGTTTCCATAACATATTTGTTTTACGAGACAGGGTTGTTAGCCCTGTGCTCAACGTCCAACCTGGAGGACCAGTGGATCGCTCTTCGTCTCGCCTCTACCCTTCGACCCGTCCAGCATGGGAGACCCTAACAGGAGACGAATCTCCCGCTGGCATAGCTCTAGGGGTCACTGAGACACACAAGCTCCCCGACCATGACAAGGTTGCAATGTAAATATAGCTGGACTTAATTATTGAAGATGATCTGAAATATCTAACTTTTGCAGCAGCTTTAATTTTTTCTCCGGTCATATTTTTTCCTCTATTTAGTATGTAAAGATAATTCAGAAGTTCTGTACTTTGGTAACTTTTCATATTCTTTTATTGTTTAAGGAATTGGGTATTGGTGGTACATGCCAGTGGAAAATATGTGGCTTGGATCCCAGCACCACCTTAAGTATCTATTTTGAAGTGGTCAATCAGGTGAGCTGACTGAATATTCTTCCTCGTGTCTAATGCATCCATTTCAGGATGGAAATTTCCTCTGGCCTGGCTGAATTAAATTTCCTTCGGTCTGGCCATATTACTGGGAAACAGAGTAAATGTTTCAGGTTGAAGACCTTCCATCAGAATTAGACCATTCCATTCTCCCCATCTCAATTTCCATTAAATATGTCTTGATGATATCATTTGTTTTGCTAGTGCATCTGCTGTCTTGTTTTCCATGTTTCAGGATTCCCATCTTTGTTGGCAGGCTCCTTTATATTTGCTTGGCTTTGTATAGGTATGTTACAAAACTTACCTTCAGAGGCGCTGCAATTCTGCCACTGGCCGTGTGCGCGATTTTGGCGCGTTTGAGGGGGAGGGGGGGGGCGGGGTTAAAACGGGGTTTTTTCCCGACCTGGTCCTGAATTATATTTGTTGGAGTGCAAGATGTTGCTAAAGAATCGTTCCTACGGCCGTTCTGTGTGTTTTTTTTAAAAAAATCACCCGACAAGTTAATCGCTGGAATGATTTTAAAATCAGCTTCTGAAGCCGTCAATGCCGAAAACGGGGATGGATTTTATGGAGGACCAAGTAAAAGATAGTAGTTTATTTTTATGTATAAACGTGTTTCTTAAGATGTATTTAATTCACATTTTAAGTTGCGAAACGATGATTTTTTCCCCCAAAGAACCGGCAGTGTATTTGCTGCAGATATGGGGGTATAAATTCATCGCATCCTGAACGTTCCAAATGGTCCCGTTCCAGAAAATCCCACTCGCAAGCTGATTTAAATGGCCATTAATTTACAGGTACAGGTGCACAACCTTTTATCCGAAAGCCTTGGGACCAGACACTTTTCGCAATTCGGAATTTTTCGGCTTTCGGAATGGAAGATTTTTAGCGTAGATTTTAACGGCTGGCTCAGTGGTAGAGTGCTCGGCTCATGTCCGCAAGGTCGCGAGTTTGCGCCTCGATCCCGGCAGTTACTCGATCGCGAGTTTGAGTTCAATGTAACCATATAACCATATAACAATTACAGCACGGAAACAGGCCATCTCGGCCCTACAAGTCCGCGCCGAACAATTTTTTTTTTTCCCTTAGTCCCACCTGCCTGCACTCATACCATAACCCTCCATTCCCTTCTCATCCATATGCCTATCCAATTTATTCTTAAATGATACCAACGAACCTGCCGCCACCACTTCCACTGGAAGCTCATTCCACACCGCTACCACTCTCTGAGTAAAGAAGTTCCCCCTCATGTTACCCCTAAACTTCTGTCCCTTAATTCTGAAGTCATGTCCTCTGGTTTGAATCTTCCCTATTCTCAAAGGGAAAAGCTTGATCACATCAACTCTGTCTATCCCTCTCATCATTTGTAGTTTTTTCTTGCAGAATAGGAGAGAATAGGGAGGGTTAGGCTGGGATCATTCTCTGCGAGATGATCTTAGTGGAGGAGACAAGTGTAGGAGAGGTATTTAATTGAATTGAATTGAATACCTTTATTGTCATTCAGACCTTACGGTCTGAACGAAATTTCGTGCCTGCAGTCATACATACAATCATACAATAATAAACAACAATAAACACAAATTAACATCCACCACAATGAGTCCTCCAAGCACCTCCTCACTGTGGTGGAGGCAAAAATCTTAGGGTTACTGTCTCTTCCCTCCTCTTCTCCCTCTGCGCTGAGGCGATTCCCCACCGGGCGATGGCACAACAGTCCCGCGGCTCACCGAACCCCGCAAACGGGCCGGTTCAAACACCGCGGCCCGGGGGTGGTCGAAGCTGCCGCCCTCCAGTCCAGCATACGCAGCCGCTGGCCCGCGGCTCAACCCCGGACTCAGGTCACCGCCGCCAGAACGCCGTCCCAGCCACCGGAGCACCGTTGGTGTACTGGCTGTGGGCAGAACTTTGGAAGTGATTGCCCACCATTCTCAAAAGCCGCTGTGTCTCCCTGTCTCTCCAACTCCAGAGGAATCCGCTCCCCGATGGGCCGCTACGGCGACAAGTGGCAGTTCGCCCACAGCCCGAGCTGCGCCACCCCAAGAACAAGACCTACCTTGCACACCATCAGCTTCTGCCCCTACTCCTCTGGAGTTGGAGTGGGGCTGGGCTGGAGTTGCTGATCTGGGATCTCCGTGCTTCCAGTGGGCCTGGGGGTCGGTGTCCCGTTGGTCCTGACGTCTCTGGTGACTGGCACTGACCTGCTGGCATCGCCGACGTGAAGACAGTGCAGAGCCCCCGCGCCGGTGCAATGGGCAGGGAGCTGGAGCGGGGAGGGAAGGGGTCACACACATGGCCGGGAAGTAGAGGGGTGTAGGTGGGGTGAAACTGAAGGGAGCGACAATCTGCTGCTGCCTGCCCGCTGAGTTAAAAAGTTCCCACGCAAGACTCACGATACACTGTATCGTGAGTCTACCGTGGGAACTTTTTAACTCAGCGGGCAGGCAGCAGCAGATTGTCAATTATTAACCCTCCCGTGCAATATACCCTCACCTTCTCTTTTATGAGTGGGGATTTAGTTCCCCTTTCTTCGAGGACTGACCGGATGTTCCGCTGGCACCACTGCTGGCTGCCCTCGGTGAACGTCTTCAGGGACCTTTCTTCAAGGACCAAAAAGGATCAAGGTCCGCTATTTGGAGCTTTTCGTTATTTGGAATTTCGGATAAAAGGTTGTGCACCTGTATTAAACATTAAATTCCTTCAATTTGGCCTATAAACCCATGACAATGAGATTTAAAATTTAGGTTATATTCTGAATTCTTGTGTGAATGTTATTTGGACACTTAGGCTATTTAAAAATGTTAATCTATTCTTAAGAAATGGATAGATGTTTAGATCTAGTAATTGAATTTTGTAATTAGCTACAATTAGGTAACTAATTAATTATATGCTTTAATTTCAAGTCGTCTAAGTAAGATTGTCTCATATTTGTTTCAGAATGCTTCAATCTATAATAACTGATAAATGTTTTCAGTTCTCTTAAATTTTAAGAAAGTTATCAGCTTTTAAATGTTCTCGATCACAGCTTTTGTGTTAAGTCAATGAAAAAGCAATAGGGAACAAGATGCCAATTTCTGAATATGGAAATGGCCATAACTTTTTTAGTACTGAAGATATGAAAGTGTCAAATTAAACATCGTTTTATGCTTTATCTGATGGGATAAATAAAAGACTTGGTTTTTAAAATCTCAACATTTTGTAACATTGCTACTTTGTACATCCTTTTTCCCTCAACGTAAAATAGGGTTCCTCATGTCATGATCAATCCGAACGTTTTCATATACAAAGGACATTTCTCTGCTGTTTCTGCACTTCATCATCAAACATCTTTCTCTTTGCTCCCCTTTCACCATTCCAAACGGATCGTTCCTGCCATAAAATTACAATTTTGCCAGCAATCGTCCTTTCCCTTTCCTGGATCATAGAACCAGCAACTGCTGTTTTGCTTCCATTCTGAACTCAGTCAGGGTTCCAATCATAGTTTTGGGTGACGCAGTAATTTATTTAGTATTTGGTTTGGTATTTTCTGCTGCACACACTCCAATTCTCTATCCCACTCCCGTTTGTCCTCTTCCTACTTCAATGTTACAGTTGATCTCAATGAGTGCCCAAGGATCACCTTTTGAGCAGCCACACATAACCTTCTAGTCTTGTCAATGAGTTAAGCAGTTTTACACATTGACTCAGTTACCTTCTTTTATATTTGCTCTAGAACCACATTTTTCTCTATTTAACTTCCTTTTGTGTTGCAGTATGATCCCTTCTGTCTTTTAATTTCTTCTCCATCCACCCTATCTGGGTCGTTTTGTTCTTTCCTCCCTTTCTTTGCATCTTAAAGCATATTTTCACTGTCCTGGTGTCAGTTAGTGTCGGTCTTTTGGTTGGACCATGTTTATGATTTTTTTTTTTTAACTGTTCTACAAGATCTGAATTATTATGAACTAAATAAAGAACTTGAATGTGCCATCATTGTGTCAACCTCTGCGCTGATCTTCCAGATATGGGGAGCTACCTGAGCTGACTGTCCATCGATGAGGGTTACCCCACAAAGCAGAGTAGGTGCCATGCAGTAAGAGGATGTGAATGCTGCATCCTGAGGCCCTGACCACTAATCACAGCCTTTTGAAGTGCTCTTTAAATATTTCTGATAGTTTAAAAACTGCTCAGGTGGAATCAAATAATTAGAAATGAGTGAAAATCACTTATTTGAAAGCACTTTCAAAGATAGCAAATAATTAAAGAAGTAAAATAAGTAAACCAGGCAGAATCATAGAAAATAGGTGCAGGAGCAGGCCATTCAGCCCCTCGAGCCAGCACCACCATTCAATATGATCTTCCAAAATCAGTATGCCGTTCCTGCCTTCTCCCCTTATTCACTGATTCCATAAGCCCTACGAGCTATATCTAACTCTCTTTACCTTCTGAACTGTCATACCTTCTACCATGGGGTTGGTGGCCTCATTTGACTGATTGAGGATGTTTCCTCCACCAGCTATGCCTAAAAGCAGTGCACTACTGTTCTGAGGTGAGGGCCAGTGAGAATGTACCTTTATTTTTGTTAAGTAAATATTTTCTGTTTAGCAAGTTGTAATTTGTCCAAATTTACTCAAAAATATGTCAACTTGAGAGGTTCATGCAAATTACTTGTTCACTCATCTTGTTACTTGTTCTATAGACCATTATTGAATATACATTAAACATGTTGGTTGCAAAGTTTCCAAATTAACACTGTTCGATTTAAGCTGAATGAATCTCTATATTAACATGCTTTTCAAATGCATGCTAAGAGGAAGATTGGATTATGCAACAATGAGACATTGGTGGTTACTGTCTTTTACTAGTGTTGCGATGGTGAAGAATTAGGATATCACAAATAGCAACATAACAACAACAAATAACAAATGAATACCAAATTCAACATTCAAAGATAGCTTGTATTGTAATGTGTTCATTGTTTACATCACATTTCATAGTGTCATACAGCGTGAAAACAGGCCCTTCGGCCCAACTTGCCATGCAGACCAACGTGCCCCATCTACTCTAGTTCCACCTGCCTACATTTGGCCCTTATCCCTCTAAACCCGTCCTATCTATGTACCTGTGTAAATGTTTCTTAAAAATTGTGACGGCACCTGCCTCAACTACCTCATCTGGCAGCCCATTCCATATACATACCAACCTTTGTGTTTAAAAAAAAAAAAAAAGTTGGCATTCAGGTTCCTATTAAATCTTTCCCCCTTCACCTTAAATCTATGCCCTCTGGTACTCGATTCCCCTACTCTGGGTAAAATACATTTACGTTATCTATTGTTCTTATGATCTTGTACACCTCTATAAGATCAACCCTCATCCCTTTGCGCTCCAACAAAAAAAGTGCTAACCTGCTCAACTTCTCCCTGTAGCTCTGGCCCTTGTTGATGTTGAGTCCTGGCAACATTGTCATAAATCTTCTCTGCACCCTTTCCAGCTTAACAACATCTTTCCTATAACAGGGTGACCAAAACTGAACACAATACTCTAAGTGTGGCCTCACCGATGCCTGATAGAACTGTAACATGACCTCCCAATTTCTACACTCAATACTCTGACTGATGTGTGTAAAGTGTGAAAAATATAAAAACTTGTAAAAAATATTGAATTCAGTGATATCTAGTTTCTGTTCAACTAAATTTTGCAGCATAATGCACCAATCCCTCAGGGTGGACGAGGTGCTATTCAGTTTGTCACCCATTACCAGCATTCCAGCAGTCAGAGACGCATCCGAGTTACTACAGTAGCCAGAAAGTAAGTTTGCTGAATGTCTTCCAATATGTGTATTTTGCAGCCTTTTTCATCATGTACAAGTTTTGGATTGTACGACAACTAAATGTTCTGCTTCTCTTTCATTCGGGTACAAAATTAACAAACCTAAAAAGTGATGTCATTAATAACACCAGCAAAACGAAAAGATATCGATGTCTTCTCTTCATTTTGAAATCTTCTCTAAATGAGCTTTCTTCAATGAAAGACTGTCAGTTCTGAGAATACATTTTGAATCTGAAAAGGGAAGGATAAAGACTAGTTTAATTTTGTTTTCCAATGTAAGAGTGATGCAATAATACTTGACATTATCACATTTCATTACGGAATCAAAATGATTTGGAACACAGGTGGTGGGGAGGTGTTTAGGTGTTTACTAGGCATTGATTGTGCAGTGAAATGTTGTTTAATACTTGCCTGGATTCTCAGCTGGGCGGATGCACAGAGCCAACTCCAGCATATAGAAGCAGCATTTGATCAGGAGGCATCAGCTGTGCTGATGGCAAGACTGGGTGTTTTCAAAGCTGAGTCTGAAGAAGGACCCGATGTGCTTCGTTGGTTGGACAGACAGTTAATCCGACTGGTAAGCCCTTCAAGAACTTATGATCAACTTGGAAGGACAGCTAATTAAATTTAAGATTGAAGCAACCATAAAACTACTAATTACTCTTCCACTTTTTCCATCAGTGTCAGAAATTTGGCCAGTTCCACAAAGATGATTCCAACTCTTTCAAGCTTTCTGAAACATTTTCCCTCTATCCGCAGGTAAGTAGAATAGCAAAATGAATTTGTTGGAGAATATTTAAAATTATATTCCAAAAATGCAGTCTGGTCTGCAGACTGGCAAAATATGTCAACATATTCTAAAATATTGTAATAGATACATACCATAATACCTTCAGGGGAAAAAAAATATTTTGTTTAGTTTCTTGATTCAGTCACTCAATTCCACTGGGTTACATGGTTGTACCTCGAGCAGTGTGGAATACCCTTCGTAACCAGAAAACAGGGATATGTCAGCAAGGGTTCCTGTTTCTAATCAGCCTGGTGTTGGACTGCAGAATGTGTGTACTAACATTTGTGGGTTAAAAAAGTCTCTGTTCTGATTTCATCCCCTCCTAGAATGGATGAATGGACGACCAATCATGTCCTAGTTCATGGATGAAGAATACAAAGGGTAGTGGGATCCATAACCTTCAGGTGTGATGGCAATAGGTAGCTCTAGTGTCTGCAAGATTATTGAAGGGAGGGAATAGTTCACCTATGATCTATAGAATTACAATATTAATGGTTGCTTAAATGAGGAGTACATCCTCTTCCTCCCCTAATTCAGAAAATCCCAATATCCCAACAAGTTACAAGGAAAGGTTGTTAATGGAAGTATTTTTTAATAAAATGTTGAGGTGAAGGATAGCTTTACTTTTGAGTAAACGTTTTCTCTTTAGCAAGATAGATGCAAGTTTTAATTTCATCAAACTAGGTAGCTTTTTTATCTAGAGCATGAATATATTCAGTGATGTTCTGAGTGATTTTATGTTGTCATTTTAGTTCATGTTCCATCTGAGAAGATCCCCTTTCCTTCAAGTTTTCAATAATAGTCCTGATGAATCATCATACTACCGTCATCATTTCATGAGACAAGACCTGACGCAGTCACTGATCATGATTCAGCCTGTTCTCTACTCTTATTCTTTCTATGGACCCCCTGAGGTGAGGTTTGGTCACAAATTAGAAATCTTGCATGACTGATTGTTGAAGAGTTTATAAACAAAATATCTCTTATTTCATCAGCTAATTCAGAGACTTTTATGTGGCACATTTTAAAAATAAGTTGAGTGGCTCGTTAGTAGTTTTACCTGGTCTGAGTTGGAGCAATGTATAACTGACCTCAACTTCTGGATGGTTAAAGAATCAATTGCAGATGTTCTTTATCCTGATTCCTGTCCAGCCACTTTTACTGGAACTGCATGAGCATTGATGAATGGTTTTGAATCGATCAAGATAGATAGGAAAATATGAAGGGTCAGTCAGTCATTTAATCCTTCAAATTTATGCCACCATTCACTGACAATTGCCTATACCTCTTAATATCTTGCGGTTAACAAAAAATTGTTCAGGCTTGATTTTGACCATTAGCCCAGCACTAGATGTCATTTGGGGGAAGATTTTCAAACATTTTCAAACATTCACAATCGGTATGCAGAAGTACCTTCTTATTTCCTAGAGCATGCTTGGGGATATGTGTGCTATTCTGCATAAATATCGTCTGTATTTGAATGAATGAATACGTTTATTGGCCAAGTATTCACATACAAGGAATCTGCCTTGGTGCTCCGCCCGCAGCATTGTGTAGCATTGGTTATCTTTTTCGTAAGTAATTATGGCAAACGTTTATTCATCTTTTCCTCAGCCTGTGCTTTTAGACAGTGGCAGCATCTTACCAGACCGAATACTCCTCATGGACACTTTCTTCCAGATTGTCATCTACCATGGAGAGGTCAGTGTTTAAGGATGCAAAATTCATAAACGTTATACCTATACTAATTGATTTATTGTGCTTACTTTAATGGTTTTGGATTAATGATGCTCATTAAATAATCTTATATTTATTGAAAGGTCTTTTATTCAGCTTCAAGAACAATGCATTAAATATATTTATTAATTTTGTTCAACTTTTTGCAACGTTGTTTTCATCTAGTAATCATAAATCTCATTTCATTAAAACCTTTCCAAGTTGTCCAAAGGCTAAAAATAGAATAAAACTTATTACCTTTTAAACTATATTCATTACCAGAGCCAGGATTTTGCCATAGATGCCATGTGCCTTTTTTGATGATTTCAGGAAGATAATGCCTTTTTCACGATTGAGTGCCCAAATCAACCTTTTTTGCTGTTTTAACGTAACTTACAAGAAAATTTACACCACCTGGGCTAAACCCGGCTGTAAGTGGTGATTGGGGAGGAGTAGGTGGGGAAGGTCCAGTCTTTTCAAACTGGAGTCAAACTGTGAGTAGGTGTGAAGTGTCGGTTGGGGTTACCAGGGTTAAGTTTCTGTTTATCGAAACTGCAGTAGAACTCGTTCAGGTCGTTGGTCAGCTGTAGCTTGTGATTTCTTGCAAGCCCTTCCACACTGAAGAAGAGTCATTTGCTGAGAACTTGCTCCTCAACCTTTCCTTGGCAGCTCTGATTCCTCTTCTTAGCTTGTACTTGGCGTTCCTGTAGAGGTCTGCATCTCCGCTCCTGTAGGATCAACCCCAGCAAGCGTAAAAATGCCTAAAGTCAAGTCAACGCCTTGTAAAAAACTGAACGGGAGTGATATATTCTCTGCAGACAACTGTGTGCTGTTTTGCAATGCATGTGAGAAAGCAGTGAATCATGAGAAAAATATTTCATCTCCATGCATGTAGAAACAGTTAAACACAAGTTGGCGGCAGAGAAACAGAAGGTAGGAAATACGCAAGCTTGTCTCCTCACGACATTTACTGCTGGCTCCAATCGCAAATCTGAGTTTTCGAGTGATCTGTGCAACGCATTCATCGATGCTGGAATTCCACTGTGGAAATTGGAAAATAAATCTCTGAGGTGTTTTAGGGAAATACCCAGAGAAACATGTACCAAGCAAGTCATTACGGAAAAATTATGTTGACAGCAACTTCAACATTGTTGTGCAGAAAATTAGAGATGAAGTTGCATACAACAAAATATGGATCTCAGTAGACGAGATAACTGATGCTGCGGGAAGATTTGTTGCCAATGTGGTCATTGGTACACTGGAGGCAGGTCAACCATCAAAGGAGTATTTTTTGACATTGGAAGTATTGGAGAAGTCAAAACGCACAACTATTGCTCAGTTGTTTACATCTTCACTTGCTGTACTTTGTACGTAAAGTTCCTGGCGATGTAGGTGAAGACATACAAGGAAAATGTGAGAGGGTGATTTTAGCTAAAAAAGATCTTGAAGAAATACAAAACATATCTGAAGTTCTCAAAGGTAGTTGTAATGCACAAGATATCGGCATGAATGTAGAGTTTGTAGCTTGTTTCAGGTATGCACCAGTGACCTCAGCTGGGGTAGAAAGAAGTTTTTCACAACTAGCATATTCTGTCTGACCGACGGCATAGTTTAACACCAGATAATTTGAAAAAATGCTGGTAGTTATGTGCAACCAGGCAACTTTGGTCATTTAATGTAGTATACCTTTAATTATCATTTTAACCATATTTTGGTGGTCAAAATAAATGCTTTATGCTTTTTTTTGTCAATAAATGCCTTTTTCGTGCCTTTTTTGTAATTTTATTATGCCTTTTTGCCTGCCTATTTCAGAGGTTTTTAGCGCCTAAACATCCTGGCTCTAGTCATTACCTTTCAAACCTTATTAACCATAAAGTCAAAACTTTAGGGATCGGCATATTTTGTAGTCTTTGCAAATACTATTTGATATACAAAAAAAGCACACACAGGAAAATCCCTTTGAATTAATTTAGCTGAGCAACCTGAAAGCATTAGTAATCTTTAGTTTAGACAATATGAAAGTAGTCCAGAGAAACCATCCCTTGAAAGTTGTATTTTACTGAATGGACTATTTTATATAACAACATGATTCAAAAGTTCAAATTAAATAAAGATAATTTTCTTAATTTATAAATGCACTTGGGGCAACATTGGAATAAAATGCTTGATGAAAAATTATTGTCAGAAGCTTATAAGGAGATTTATACCTTCTGGTGCTGAAATGCTTGTCTCATGATACAGAGCAAAGTGACAAGCCCAAAACTCAATCAGCTAGAATATCACATATTCCTGAGGCATGTAGAATAATAAAGGCTGATTAATGATTATATTTACATTTTATTTAGATTGTAGCATTAATCCATATAAATCCTTTGAGTATAACTAGTTGTTTTAAACTGCATAGATTGAACGTTATTATGATTTATAAAGAATAGCTAAACCATTTTGTTGTTAAATCAAGTTATGTCCTTTTAAATATTGAACCAATTAAAAGTACTATTTCTTTGTTTTCAAATGTTGCAATTGAAAGATTATTGAGGGGAAAGTGATAAGTGTAATTAAAATTAATTTGCTGTGAATATTTAATTCAGTTTTTGTTCTTTTTCTAAGACCATTTCTCAATGGCGGAAAGCTGGATATCAGGACATGCAAGAGTATGAAAACTTCAAACAGCTTCTGCAAGCTCCACTGGATGATGCACAGGAAATACTGCAGACTCGATTCCCAATGCCACGTTATGTTGACACAGAACATGGAGGGAGTCAGGTACCTACGTTTTTCAACATTCAATGTAAAAGATTCCTCTTCGTAGAAACGCTGAAATAAATCTTTGGTAGAGGTTTCAATTACATTACATTCTCTTCTAGCTAACAAACAATGAGTTCATATCATGCCCATTTATAACATTGTCTGTACTAGCTGCTATTAGTTTAGAGATACAGCGCGGAAACAGGCCCTTCAGCCCGCCAAGTCCGCGCTGCCTAGCGATCCCCGCACATTAACACTATCCTACACACACTAGGGACAATTTACATTTATACCAAGCCAATTAACCTACAAACCTGTACATCTTTGGAGTGTGGGACTGTGCCACTGCTGCTTACTGTAACATTATAAGTTTACAGGAAAAACTTTTAGCCAGAAACCTTTATAGCAAAGGCTCTTAAGATTCTCATTGTCCGAAACTTAATGGTGTTTTGCAGAAGAAACAAATGTGTTTTATGTTGATGGTGATTGGCTTTCTCTTTTTAAGGCTCGATTTCTTCTATCAAAAGTGAACCCATCACAGACTCATAATAATATGTATGCTTGTGAACAGGTTGGTATTCTCTAGAAAGGCACTTTTACTGGTTAATATACACCCAACAAACCCAAAAGTTTTATTTTGTGTTCTCACTTTCTTTGCTATGTATGTCACTATCGTTAAGTAATTTACAAGATGAACTAGCCAATTGGTTTCAAAATTAGGTTGATGGAAGGAGACGGTGTGGTCGGGAAGTTTTGCTTTTCAAATTCGGATTGGTGCTGGGTCCACCGTTGTCTGTCATGGATATTAACTATTTGGTTGAGAATGCAGTTGGCATGGATAGAAAATTTGTCAATAACTCCCAAATTGGTGGTGTCTTGGACAGTTAATAGGGTCATCAAAAGCTGCATCAAGATCAGATAGGAAAGTGTGATTTGAACCAGTATTAAATGCAGTTCTGGTCACCATACTATGGAAAGAATGTGACTAAACTGAAGGGGGTGCAGAAAAGAGTCATAAGGATGTTGCCAGGTTTGGAAAGCTTGGGTATCAGGACTGGTTGAGTATTTTGGTTGAGTATTTTTCCTGAAGTGAAGGAGGCTGAGGTTTGACCTTACAAAGGCTTATAAAATCGTGAGGGGCCTAAATACGATAGGCTGTCACAGTTTTTTGTTTGAAACTAGAAGGCACAGGTTTAAGATTTAAAGGAGACCTAAGAGGCACATTTTTCCATACAAATGGGGTTGGGTATAGGGAATGAGCTGCTGGAGGAAGTGGTAATGACGGGTAGAATTACAACATACAAAATACATTTGGACAGGTTTGTGAATAGAAGTTTGGAGGGATCTGGGTCAAATGCAGGCAAACAAGACCAGTCAATGAAGACAGCTTTGTTGGCATGGACAGGTTGGGCTGAGGACTTGTTTCAGTGTTGTATGACCCTACAACAGTCTTTTTGATTTTTAAATGGGAATAAAGGGTACAGATTATTACCCTGATCTGGTTTCAGTTAGTCTGTAAGACAGTATTTAGTAATTGGCCACACAGACAGAGGAGAGAAAATGATTCACAACTCCACCTTAGTATCCACCAAACTGCACTTAAAAAGTGTGCATGGTGTGCTATGTAATGCGGGACGATTTGTACACTGGGTTTGCATTTTGCTAATCTGCTGATCACAATTCACACATGAATAATAACCAATTGTATTAGATATGAGAGACCTGTGAAAATGCACTTTAGCATGAGTGTGTTTCGTTAAAATTTGTGAAAATCGTAAATTCTAATCTGTCATGTCACATCTAATAATAATAATAATAATAAATTTTATTTATGGGCGCCTTTCAAGAGTCTCAAGGACACCTTACAAAAATTGAGCATGTAGAGGAAAAACATGTAAGGGGAATGAAATAAATAGTAGAGACATGACTAGTACACAAAGTAAAGACAGAATTCAATACAAAACACAGTATGAGGCAATTCATGCACAGATGAAAAGGGACGGGGACGTGGGGCTAAGGATAGGCAGAGGTGAAGAGATGGGTCTTGAGGCGGGACTGGAAGATGGTGAGGGACACGGAATTGCGGATCAGTTGGGGGAGGGAGTTCCAGGGCCTGGGAGCTGCCCTGGAGAAGGCTCTGTCCCCAAAACTGCGGAGGTTGGACTTGTGGATGGAGAGGAGACCGGCTGATGTGGATCTGAGGGACCGTGAGGGTTGGTAGGGGGAGAGGAGGTCAGTGAGATATGGGGGGGCCAGATGGTGGAGGGCTTTGTAGGTGAGGACCAGGATTTTGTAGGTGATCCGGTGGGAGATGGGAAGCCAGTGAAGTTGTTTGAGGACTGGAGTGATGTGATGCCAGGATTTGGTGTGGGTGATGAGTCGGGCAGCTGCGTTCTGGACGAGTTGGAGTCGGTTGATGTAGGTGGAGCTGATGCCAAGGAGAAGTGAGTTGCAATAGTCCAGTCGGGAGGAGATGAAGGCATGGATGAGTCTTTCAGCAGCGGGCGGTGTGAGAGAGAGTCTGAGTTTGGCGATGTTGCAGAGATGAAAGAAGGTTTTAATGACATGGCGGATGTGAGGCTCAAGGGAGAGGGTGGAATCAAAGATCACGCCAAGGTTGTGGGCCTGGGGAGATGGGGAGACAGTGGTGCCGTCGATGGTGAGAGTGCAACGTTTTTGCCATTGACTATAAAACTTGCCAAAATAAAGTCCAATTGCTTAGTAATTAATAGTAATCTAAGACTGAATGTAAAACAGTGCTGTTTCTATTGCTAGATAACAAATGATTAAAATACGTTGTTGCCTATTGAACTGTTACAGAAACTATATTGATGGAAATTATTAGTAGTAGCAGAAAAGTGTCCAAATACTTTTAAATTAAAGAGAAATAAAAATCAACTATGCAGAAATTAATTTGACAATGAGCTGAAGCAGATTATGTGAAGCTATTTTTGTATTTAGGTATAATGGATTATTTAATAGTAGCTGATAATAAGTTAATTTTTATGCATTCTTCAGGAATCTGGAGCACCAATCCTGACTGATGATGTTAGCCTTCAGGTCTTTATGGACCATCTAAAAAAGTTAGCTGTATCTAGTTCATCATAAATCAAGCTGGTGCAGAAGCGCACAGGAAAATAGTGAATTCATGTCAAATCTTTGTTTTGAATTATGACTGCCTTGCATTCATTGTCGCATCTTGCTTGTGGGTGGATTTCCTAATTTGATTTTGTTTCATTTCATTCCAAACTACTGCATTCCTATTTGAGAAAATGTTTTCTTCTAACGTCCTGTAATCTTTAATTTATCATTCGATCACTGTCTTTTATATACATGTTCAATGCTATTAATAAATGAACTTAAATATATTGACGATGACTCTGTGTAAATTAAAAAATTATTTACATAATATTTTTCCTTAGCCTGATGAATTTGTAACATGGCTTCTTTTAGATTATTTTTTCATAAAAATAGCCTTAAAAGTCAAACTACAAGACAATTTCATTGCAAAAAAGATGCAAATTAAAGTCTGGTATTTATACAAACATCCTGAACCTGGTGGATCATCACCACAAAAAAGGGAGATTTATTTGGGTACAGGATGTTACCAACTAGATTTCAATACACTGTCTGCTGAAATAGAAAGAAATTAGATTTTTTTTAATATAGCCCTTAATTCTGATAATGGGTTTTATTCCTAGTTTCTTGAATCCTTGTGTAAACTTAAATATTTTGATTTGTTTCAGTTCTGACTGCAACAAGTTTGTACTTATAACCATATAACCATATAACAATTACAGCACGGAAACAGGCCATCTCGGCCCTACAAGTCCGTGCCGAACAATTATTTTCCCTTAGTCCCACCTGCCTGCACTCATACCATAACCCTCCATTCCCTTCTCATCCATATGCCTATCCAATTTATTTTTAAATTATACCAACGAACCTGCCTCCACCACTTCCACTGGAAGCTCATTCCACACCACTACCACTCTCTGAGTAAAGTACTTGTGAATATAGTGTGCACTTCTAACATTTGTGCTGTTTTTTATTTAGTTTGGAAAAGTTCACAAGAACCTGATGTTTATAGAATCTTCACAAAACTGCTGGTTCATCCACGCATCTTTCCACATGGAAATTTCCAGTTCTCCAGGCAGATTGTTCCAACACCTATGTTTTTTTTTTTTTTTAAACTTGCTTAATAAATCTCCTCTTCTCACCTTAAAACGATGCCCTCTGGTATTTTGACATTTTCACACTGGGAAAGTAGACTGACTCCACCCTATCTATCTCCACAGAATTTTATATGTTTCCATCTGGTTGCCCATCAGATCCGAAGAAAACAATCCAAATCTATCTAACCTCTCCTTACAGCTAATAATCTCTGATCCAGGTACTGAAGAAGCGTCTCGACCCAAAACATCACCCATTCCTTCTCTCCAGAGATGCTGCCTGTCATGCTGAGTTACTCCAGAGTTTTGTGTCGACCATCCACTTGAACCTCCAAAACCCCTACATCCTTCCTGTAATGAAGTGACCAGGACTGTACATGGTACTCCAAAATGACATCACTAAAGGTTAATAAAACTGCAACATGACTTCCCTACTTTAATACTCAACATCTTGAACGATGAAGGCAAATATGCCATGTGCCTTCTTTACCACTTCTTTCCCTTGTATTGTCACTTTCAAGATAGCACTGTACATCAATACAGTACTAAGGGTCCTGCCATTAACAGTGTAGTTTCCTCTTGCATTTGACCTCCCAAAATACAACGCCTCATATTGGTATGGATTAAACTCCTGCCATTTCTCTGCAAAATGTCCAACAAATCTATATCCTGCTGTATCCTTTGACAACTTTCCTCACTATTCACAATTCCTCATTTTTTTGCAAACTTGTCAATAAGCCCACTTTTTTGTTTCATCCAAATAATTTATATAGAGGTTGTAGAGTCATACAGCATGGAAACAGGCCTTTCAGCCCAAATCATCCATGCCAACCAAAATGCCCCATCTAAGTAGTCCCATTTGCCCGTGCCTGGCCCAAATTGCTATAAACCCACCCAAACCACATACCTGTCCAAGTGTCCCCCCGGGTTCCCATCAATCCTGCCCTCACCTTAACCCATCTCCCCCCGTGGGGTCTCGACTCGTAATGTCACCCATTCCTTCTCTCCATAGATGCTGCCTGTCCTGCTGAGTTACTCCAGCTTTTTGTGTCTACAGTGTAAACCAGCATCTGCAGTCCTTCTTTGATACTCCCCCTGTTCTTGATTCCCCTACCATGGGTAAAAGACCCATATTCATCCTATCCATTCCTCTCATGATTTTATACACCTCTAAGATCACCTCTAGAACTTTAATGGACAGTGGATGTTTGAGAAAATTGAATCGTGGACCTACACAGAATGTCTTTGGCCCATCTTATCCATGAAAACCATGTTGTCTAACCCAGCTAGTTCCTCTCTCAAGTAACAGAGATCCTGCCACTGATCCTGTTACAACACCACAGGTCGCAGGTATCCAGTCAGAATGTATCCCTCCACAACTATCCCGTCTTCTATCCAGGACTAATCCAGTCTACAGATCATCATGGATCCTATGTGCTGGATCAGCCTACCATGAGGATCTTGCTGAAATATTACTGAAGGTCCATATAAGCAACATCCAGTGCCCTCATCAATCAGGTTCTGAAGACATGACCTCCTCTGCACAATGCCACACTGACTGTATAAATCCTATCCCTAAGAATCTTCTCCAGTAATTTCCCTACCACTGATGTAAAGTTCTCTAGACTATTATCTGTTGCCCCTCTTAAACAATGAAGCAACATAGAAACATAGAAACATAGAAAGTAGGTGCGAGAGTAGACCACCAGGTCCGTCGAGCCCGCACCGCCATTCGCTCATGGCTGAACACTAAACAGACACACTTACCCACAAACAGTAGACACAAGACACAGAACACAAGACACTACCCTCCCCTTTATACCACTATCACCCCTCTCCACCCCAAAAACCTCGTGATCTCCTGGGGGAGGCAAAAAACCGGATAAAAACCCAGGTCCAATTCGGGAAAAAAATCCGGGAAATTCCTCTCCGACCCCAATCCAGGCGATCGACACTTGTCCAGGAGATCACTCAGGTCTTACTATACTAACCATACCTAGGTCCATATCCCTGCCCTCTCCCCGTAGCCCCTTATCCCCTTGGCAGCTAAAAAACCATCTATTTTAGTCTTAAATATATTTAAAGTTTCTGCTTCCACTGCTCCCTGGGGCAGTGAATTCCATAAATTAACCACCCTCTGGGTGAAGAAGTTCTTCCTCATCTCAGTTTTAAAAGAGCCCCCCCTTATTCTGCAACTATGTCCCCTAGTTCTAGTTTCCCCGATCATTGGGAACATCCTCGGTGCATCCACCCGATCAAGGCCCCTCACGATCTTATATGTTTCAATGAGATCGCCTCTCATTCTTCTAAACTCCAAAGAGTAGAGTTCCAGCCTACTTAACCTTTCCTCATATGTCAATCCCCTCATTGCAGGAATTAATCTTGTAAACCTTCGCTGCACTGCCTCCAGGGCTAGTACATCCTTTCTTAAGTATGGACCCCAGAACTGTACACAGTATTCCAAATGTGGTCTCACTAATACTGTGTACAGCTGCAGCAAGACCTCCGTGTTTTTATACTCAATCCCCCTAGCAATAAAGGCCAAAACTCCATTGGCCTTCCTGATTGCTTGCTGCACCTGCATACTAACTTTTAGTGATTCATGTACTAATACCCCTAGATCCCTTTGCGTTGCATTACAACGCAGCTCCTCCTCATTTAGAAAATAACTTGCCCTATCATTTTTTTTCCCAAAGTGAATGACTTC
This sequence comes from Amblyraja radiata, assembly GCF_010909765.2. NCBI lineage: Eukaryota > Metazoa > Chordata > Chondrichthyes > Rajiformes > Rajidae > Amblyraja > Amblyraja radiata. The sequence goes on along the minus strand of NC_045963.1, from coordinate 189,475 downwards.
ACATTTATTAGTATTAAACTTCATCTGCCAAGTTGTTGCCCACTCACCTAGCTTATCTATATCCTTTTGCAGACTCTTCCTATCCTCCTCATCCCCTACTTTTCCTCCCATTTTTGTATCGTCCGCAAATTTTGATATATTACACTTGGTTCCCTCCTCCAAATCATTTATATAAATTGTGAACAACTGGGGTCCCAGCACCGACCCTTGCGGAACCCCGCTAGTTACCGGTTGCCATCCCGAGTATGAACCATTTATCCCCACTCTCTGCTTCCTATTTGTTAGCCAATCCTCTACCCATGCTAATATATTACCCCCAATCCCATAATTTTTTATTTTTAGCAATAGTCTCTTATGTGGCACCTTGTCAAAAGCCTTTTGGAAGTCCAAGTATACCACATCCACCGGTTCCCCTTTATCCACCCGGGTTGTTACTTCCTCAAAGAATTCGAGCAGATTTGTTAAACAGGACTTCCCCTTCACAAAACCATGCTGGTTCTGTCCGATGAAGTCATGTTTATCCAAGTGCCCCGTTAGTGTTTCTTTAATAATTGTCTCTAACATTTTACCCACCACCGATGTTAGACTAACCGGTCTATAGTTACCCGCCTTCTGTTTACTTCCTTTTTTAAATATAGGTGTTACATTGGCCATTTTCCAATCCACTGGGACCGTTCCTGCCTCCAGGGAGTTTTGGAAAATTATCACCAATGCATCCACAATCCCCACCGCTATCTCCCTCAAGACCCTTGGATGTAATCCATCAGGCCCAGGGGATTTATCCTCCTTCAGTCTCATTAATTTCCCTAATACCACCTCCTTGGTGATCTTAATAGTATTTAGCTCCTCCATTCCCACCGCCCCCTGTTTATCCAGCGTTGGAATATTTTTTGTGTCTTCTATGGTGAAGACTGATACAAAATACTCTTTTAATGCCTTTGCCATTTCCATGTTCCCCACCAACAACTCTCCAGTCTCACCCTCCAATGGACCAACGTTCACCTTAGCCACCCTTTTTCTTTTTATATAGCTATAAAAACTCTTACTATTAGTTTTTATGTTGTTTGCTAAATTCCTTTCATAGTCTATTTTCCCCGTCTTAATTAATCTCTTAGTTATTTTTTGCTGACCTTTAAATGCTTCCCAATCCTCTACCCTCCCACTATCTCTGGCTACCTTATATGCCCTTGCCTTCAGCCGAATACTACATGGGTTATACTTCAGTCCTTTGGGATCTCACCTGTAACTAAAGCAGATACAAAGATCTCTTTGAAGGTCCCAGCTATCTCCTCTCATGCCTCCTTCAATAGCCTGGGAAAGATCTGGCCAATCCCTGTTGTTTTAGCCACCTTAATGTTCTTCAGCCATGATCACATTGAATAGCGGTGCTGGCTCGAAGGGCCGAATGGCCTACTCCTGCACCTATTGTCTATTGACCCAACTTGTTCAAGATTATCAGAAAAAGAAATTAGATAGTAAAGGATAGAAAGACGTGAGATATATAGTGTGTGAAGAAGAAGAAGAAAAAAGAATGAGTGAAAAAAGTTGAAGAAAAGAAAATAGGAAAAGAGAATAAAACAAAGAAAAGAAGTAAGGAGATCATTGTTTATAATCTTGACCAACCCTCGTCCAGTCCTGAAACAGTTATATTTTACAATTGTGTTGCACCATATGATTCCAAAAAGACGACAAATGGAGACCAACTCATTATGAATTGGTCTGATTTATCCATTAAGAGGAATCGCATTTCCTCAAGATGTGCGGTGTCCAACATACTTGCAATCCACATTTTAAGCATTGGTATTGATGTATTTATCCAAACTTTAATTATCCATTTTTTGCTATTATTAAACCATAATTTAAAAATACATTTTGAGATGTGTTCAATTTATTCCCATCTTCCATTACGCCAAATATAATCATTTCAGTATTAGGTTCCATTCTTATCTTAAATAATTTAGTAAATATTTCGAAAATATCACTCCAAAATCTATAAAGTTTTATGCGGGAAACTAAGGAGTGCGTTATAGTATTTTGGGATAGACATTTATCACAAATGGCGGATATATTTGGATAAAATTTGTTCAATCTTGTTTTTGAATAATATAATCTATGTAAAATTTTTAATTGAATTAGATTATGTCTTACATTAATCGAACATTTGTGAATATACATCAAGTACTTTTCCCATGTAACCTTCGTAATTTTTATCATTAGTTCCCGTTCCCACACTTCTCTAAGTGCCTCTGTCGATGGTAGGTCTATATTTAGAATACTATTATATAAATATGATATTAATTTTTGTGAGTCAGCTTCAATATTGATTGCTTCTTCCAATAATTCAGGAGTTATTTTTTGATATCCTTGTATATATTTTTTTCATGAAATCGCAAATCTGAAGATATTTAAAATATTGGTTGTTTAAATTTTAATTGTAATTGTTGGAATGATAGTAGGTTTCCCATTTTGTACATATCCCCGATCCTTCTAATTCCGAGACTTTCCCATTGGTTATATGTTTTATCAATAAGAGATGGTATAAATAAAGGGTTATTCGCTATTGGCATTAACAATGATAAATTTCTTAATTTTAAAGATAATTGTATTTGTTTCCAAATTGAGTATTATAGCTTGACCAAAGTACATAAAGAATACATCAAGCAGTCATTATAATACAATGGTGTAATCAATATGAACAATGCCCTCGATCCCCCGGGGCGACCAGCATTCACAGACGGCCTCCAGAGTCCCCATGGACACTGTGTGTTCCCTCTGCAGGGACACGCGAGCATGGACATAGGCCCGGTAGAGGGGCTGGCAGCCGACCATGGTGTGACCATCGACCGCCTGCTGCCTGGACCCGCGAATGGCCATCTTGGCCAGGCCCAAGAGTAAACCGACAGTGATATCCCACACCCCCTCCCCCGATCGGCCCTCCCCACACCCTGCCTTGTGTCTAAACACCAGGATCATGGAACTAAAATGCAACATGTACTTGAGGAGCAGCCCCTTCAGAAATTGGTACAGGGGCAGTAACCTCACACACTCCATATACACGTGGAACACGTTCTCTACCTCACCACAGAAAATACAGGCGGCCGACGAGCCCGTGAACTGACTCAAAAGTTTATTACACGCCACCGCTCTGTGCAACACTCCACCCCTGGTCCCCAATGTAAAGGGGGATGACTCCCTTGTAGAGAGACCTCCACTGGGGCCGCCCCCATCTTCAGGTGGAAACACGGACCGCCAAGGCATGTCGGGACAGAAGACGAAGGCAAGGAGGTGCAGAATGTGCAGGAGCATTCTGTGCAGTGTGCGTCTCTTCGCATCATGAAACGGCACGCTGGGCATCTCGATGAGGGGGCTCAAGTTGTGTGGAGTCGGTGCCCGAGAAATATTCCTGAGCCTAGGCCCGATGAGCAGATCCGACGGAGCGGTGGTAAGCTCAGTCAGAACCTCTCTAAGCACACGCCTCTCCTCCACACCTGCCATGACAGGGTGAGGACTGGCCACTCCCACACCCACAACATCCCCCTCCCTCTGTGGACCAACATGCTGGCTGAAAACAACCAAATTCCTCACTCTTAGCACATCCCGATAGATAATAGGCAAACCCCGTAAGACTCTCTCCCCATCCCCTCTCTCCCCCCCACACCCTTCCCCTCTCTCCCCACTACCCCACTCTCCACTCTCTCCCCCCTCTATCCCCACAACCCCCCTCTCTCCCCCTCTGTCTCTCTCTCCCCACTGCACCCCCTCTCCCCCCTCTGTCCCCAATCTCTCTCTCTCCCCCCCTCCCCCCCCCCTCTCTCCCCCCCCCCCCCCCCCCCCAACACACTGTATTGCCTCACCAACATTTCTTGTACAGCTCGAACATGATGTCCTAAGTCTTGTACTTAATGCTCTGACTGATGAAGACAAGCTTGACAAACTGCTTCTTGATCACCCTCTCGGTCTATCTGTGTTATCACTTTCAGAGAATCATGCATTCGTACTATTCAGCGGCCTCTGTATACACCTACCACATTCTCTGGGGCTCTGCTGCCATTTACAGTGTAAGTCCTGCTGCTGTTCCTGCACAGATTTAACTTGCCACTTTGCACTTGTCCAAGTTAAATTCAATCTGTCATTCCTTGGCCCACATTTCCAGTTGATCTGGACCCTGCTGCAATTTTAGAGAGTCAATCGCTTTTAAAATCCTGTCTTTCACCAATTTTGCTGCTGCTGCTGCTGTCCACAAACTTATTGAGAGAAAGAGAGGGGGAGAGAGACTAGTACGAGTGCATAATTCTCTGAAAATGATAACACAGATAGACAGACCGGGTGATGAAGAAGCAGCAGTTTGTCAAACATGCTTGCCTTCATCAGTCAGAGCATTGAGTACAAGAGTTAGTAGGGACATCGTGTTGGAGCTGCTATACAAAAGATATTGGTGTGTATGTGTGTGTCAATACTTGGGAGTGAGTGTTGTGTGTGTGTGTTGCTATTCTGGTCACAGACCAACTACAAGAAGCATTTATTGTTAGAAGCAGTGTGTGGCAAAAGATTCACAAAGATGTTGATTGGTGCTGGAGTGCTTGTGGGCCCGGCCAGTGATGTGATGGACCAATCGCTGACCTTTGACGCTGACAGACAGGGGGTCAGACCAATGACACGTCGCCCTGCCTCTCACGTCATAGTTCCTAAAATAAGCCATCCTTGGCCCTGTCGAGAATGCATGTTGTGTTCATTCTTGGGATTGGATGCAAGGTCCGAGCTGACCCGTCGTTGACAGCTCCCCCCCGTGGGCCATCTCAGGTGTCAGGATTAATCCAGAGTCACCGCTTTCCATCCCCCGGCAATTACCCCTCAACTCTGAACGGTAGGATCACGCTCGCTCTCCGCTCTTGGACGTCCGCAAGGCTCCGGCTGCAGTTGCTCGTTAACCTGCTGGAGCCAAGTTGTACTACAATGAAATACAGGGCCCTCCATAATGGTTGGGACAAAGACCCATCATTTATTTATTTGCCTCTGAACTCCACAATTTGAGATTTGCAATAGAAAAACTCACACGTGGTTAAAGTGCACATTGTCAGATTTTAATAAAGGCCATTTTTATACATTTTAATTTCACCATGTGGAAATTACTGCAGTGTTTATATGTAGCCCCCCATTTCAAGAGCACCATAATGTTTGGGACACAGCAATGTCATGTCAATGAAAGTAACATGTTTAGTATTTTGTTGCATATCCTTTGCATGCAATGACTGCTTGAAGTCTGCAATTCATGGACATCACCAGTTGCTGGGTGTCTTCTCTGGTGAAACATATACAATTATAAAAGGACTTGACAGGCTAGTTGCAGGAAATGTTCCCAATGATGGGCGAGTCCAGAACCAGGGGCCACAGTCTTAGAATAAAGGGGAGGTCATTTAAGACTAAGGTGAGAAAAAACTTTTTCACCCAGAGAGTTGTGAATTTATGGAATTCCCTGACACAGAGGGCAGTGGAGGCCAAGTCACTGGATGGATTTAAGAGAGAGTTAGATAGAGCTCTAGGGGCTAGTGGAGTCAAGGGATATGGAGAGAAGGCAGGCACGGGTTATTGATAGGGGACGATCAGCCGAAGGGCTGAATCGCCTCCTCCTGCACCTATTTTCTATGTTACTATGTTACTATGTTTCTATGAGAAACACAAGAAGCAATTCCAATCAGATTCATTTGCCTATGAGACTGTAATTCCGGTCCTAATTTTACTCCCCTTGTCTGGGACAGTCAAACACCGAATACAAAACAGTGAAATCCCACTCTCTTTACTATAGAACACCAATACAATACCTAGTCCAATACCGCCGCTCCGATCCTTGTCTCTACTCGTTCAAGCCCATCAGCCTCATGCGAATAGAACAACTCCAGAAGTTCAGCACACTCCCATGCGCTATCCCAGAAGATCGGCACACCCCAATATGCTCTCCCCTCTTTAATACCTTACGGACTCTTGACGCAATATACATGGGCGGGGGGGGAGGGGAACCCCCACTAGCCAATCATAATAAGGGTTACAAATTACATTAAATGACAGTTCCCGAACCCAATCACAAAACATCACATAATATATTTTCGAAATTCAAAAATGTGATATTCTCAAAATCAGAACTTTAATATTATTGTATTATATGCTGTAAGTCCGTCACAAATAGGTAAATAAATTACAATTTCTAGCAATAGACCAAGTCCTTATGGAGAAGATCAGTTGCTAGCTGGTACATTGGCATATCATAATCAGTAGCATCATCATACTCCTCAGGTTGTAACCAATAAGCAACTCTGAACACCATGTTTTTCCTCAACTTTTCATTGTTGGCATTGTAAACTACAGGTTTTTGCTCTTCAAACCATGCATGACATGCCTTTCTGCCCACTACTTTCCCATTAAGAATGTCGTGTAGATCATTTGGAGTAGTCCAAATTCGGATAGTCTCTGTGAATGCTGTCTAAATCAGTCTCTTTTGCTGGGCATTTCGATTGACAATTTTGCATTTCTTCTTCGGAGTCATCAGTTTAAAATATAAAGGAAAAAAAACACTGAACAGCATTAACAGAAAAAAGTTATTATTTGCAGTTTTAGAAAAAAAGATAGAAATTATAAAGTTAAACACAAAAACAAATAGTAAACACCCAACAAAAAATTCAGATTCATCAGTTTCATCAAATCAATCTAATCATCTATCTAAATCATCAATCTAAATTCATCTAATCAATTCATCTAAATTCTATTATTAGATCTAAACATCCATCCATTTCTTAAGAAAAGGCAAAACATTTTAAATAGCCTAAGTATCCAAATAATCTAGAAACATCCACTCTCAATATAATCAAAATTATTATTTTTTGCATAATACATGTGACAAAACTGTTGTGGATATTTAGTATAAAAATATTGATTATGGGTAGACAATAACACAAAATATAGACGATTTAGATGAGCTTATGACATGATTGTCCAAAAAAAAAGAGGTTTTAAATCATCTTGCGATTGGGTGTTTCTGGAATGTGATCGATTGGAACGTTGCCGTTGCCGTGAATTTTAAGCCCATATTTGCAGGCAAGACTGCCGATTCGTATGGGGCCTAATAACATTTTTGGATCATAAAATTAGACTAAAGCCACCCCAAGAAGCAAGATTATATGTGAAATAAAGTTCAAGTTCAAGTTCAAGTGAGTTTATTGTCATGTGTCCCTGTATAGGACAATGAAATTCTTGCTTTGCTTCAGCTCACAGAACATAGTAGGCATTTACTACAAAACAGATACGTGTGTCCATATACCATAATAGAAATATATACACACATGAATAAATAAACTGATAAAGTGCAAATAACAGAAAATGGGTTATTAATAATCAGAGTTTTGTCCGAGCCAGGTTTAATAGCCTGATGGCTGTGGGGAAGTAGTTATTCCTGAACCTGGTTGTTGCAGTCTTCAGGCTCTTGTACCTTCTACCTGAAGGCAGCAGGGAGATGAGTGTGTGGCCGGGATGGTGTGGGTCTTTGATGATACTGCCAGCCTTTTTGAGGCAGCGACTGCGATAAATCCCCTCGATGGAAGGAAGGTCAGAGCCGATGATGGACTGGGCAGTGTTTTCTACTTTTTATAGTCTTTTCCTCTCCAGGGCGCTTAAGTTGCCGAACCAAGCCACGATGCAACCGGTCAGCATGCTCTCTACTGTGCACCTGTAGAAGTTAGAGAGAGTCTTCCTTGACAAACCGACTCTCCGTAATCTTTTCAGGAAGTAGAGGCGCTGATGAGCTTTCTTGATAATTGCTTTAGTGTTCTCGGACCAGGAAAGATCTTCAGAGATGTGCACGCCCAGGAATTTGAAGCTCTTGACCCTTTCAACCATCGACCCGTTGATATGAATGGGGCTGTGGGTCCCCCTCCTACTCCTTCCAAAGCCATTTGTTTTGTCCTGATATTGCGATCCGTGATGTTGAAGGCGTTGAGGGTGTTAGATGTCACCTTTTACTTTAATCCATCGATTAAATTGTCCAGCGATTAAAAAAAACGTGAACGGAAGTCCGATCGATTTTTCTTCTTCAACTAGAAGCCCGAGGAAATCCCTCTCCGACAAGCAATACAAACCTGCATTTTAATCCAGCCCCCACCTCAAAGGCTCGAGTCACACACACAGCCAGTGGCAGATCTGCAGCGCCGCTGAAGGTAGGTTTTATAACATCGCTGCACTTAGTGGGAAACAATTCTATTAAGTAAAGAAATATTATACAAGGTAAAGTAAACAGTTTGGACAAGGCTCCTCTCCTGGACCAATCACAAGTAACCGCACGAAGACCATGCAACATAGTTCGCTACATTATTGTAACCCATCATTTCCCAACCAATCCCAAGCATGCATTTGCAGCTGGACCTAGCTCCTTCTGCAAAACCTCATACATATTAACAACTAAAGGCCATCTGGACATCAACCTCTACCAAGAAGCAAAAACTAGATTCCACTAAATACACCATAAATACTTCATAAACTCACAACAGAAGAGCTAGAGGCCGGTATCGCAACTCTTAAAGATGGGAAAGCAGAAGGGATAGATGACATATCCACTGAGAAAATCAAGCACTTTGGACCAGACACGAGAGTGGCTTCTAAATTTCTACAACTCATGCTCCGCCAATCTGATAATCCCAAAGCTTTGGCGCCAGATTCAAGTAATCGCCCTACTGAAGCCAGGGAAGGACCACTCAGAGGCGAAGAGTTATAGACCCATCTCTCTACTCTGCCACACCTACACACTATTTGAGATACTCATCCTCAAGTTCCTTGCTCCATATGTAGATGAACCTAATACCAGAACAGGCAGGATTCCACCCAGGCAAGTCCACAACAAGCCAGCTCCTCAATCGAACGCAACATATCGAACATGGCTTTGAACAAGGGCAAATCACGGGAGCAGTGTTTGTCGATTTGTCAGCAGCATATGACACTATCAACCACAAACGACTCCTCTACAGGATCCTTGAGATGACAAAAGATCTGCATCTAACCGAGCGAATACAAACAATGCTCCAAAATCAAAGGGTCTTTGTCGAGAAAGGAGGGAAATGCAGAAGATGGCGACGACGGAAGAATGGCCTCCCTCAAGGAAGTGTCCTGGCACCGATCCTGTACAACATCTACACCAATGACCAGCCAACTGACTTGGTAACTAAGCGTTTCTTCAATGCAGATGATCTCTGTATAACAGCACAGGGTACATAGTTCCAAGAGGTTGAGACAACGCCGACAGAGGCACTCACTGGTTTATCTTCATATTGTGAGGAAAACCAGCTGCGTGCCAACCCATCCAAAACACAGGTCTGTGCATTCCGCCTGAGAAACCAAGAGGGTAACCATCAACTACACGTCATATGATCCGTACTCCCACTAACACATTGCCCAAACCCAGTCTACCTTGGAGTCACACTCGACCGCTGCTTAACATTCAAGCACATGTGGAAAAACCTAAAGCAAAGGTGGGCACCCGCGACAACATATTGAACAAACTCACCACCACCAAACGGGGTACCAACCCAACAACAGTACGTACTACAGCCTTAGCACTCTGCTTCTCTGCTGCAGAATACGCCTGCCCTGCTTGGGAGAGATCTACACATGAGAAGAAGATCGACTCATCCTTGAATGCCAGCTGCCGTAGCATTGCTGGTTGTCTCCAATCTACGGACAAAGCCTCCAGAGAATTGGCCTCCACTGCCAATTCTCTGGCTAGCCAATGGTCATTTCTATGATCATCCACAATCGGTACCCCATTCCTGCCTTCTCTCCATATCCCTTCTGCTATCTGCTATCTTTAAGAGCTCTATCTATCTCTCTCTTAAAAGCTTCCAGAGAATTGTCCTCCGCTGCCCATTCTCTGGCTGGCATCGCTCCCCCAGACATCAGGAGAGCCGTTGCAAGTAGGACAGAGCATCTGAAACAACTGACAGATGATTGACACCCATTACATAACCATGTGCCCCTCATTGGTGGTTAAAATCCTGTAAGAGCTTCCGAACCAGCATCACCCCATTGGAAACAACACCAACTGAAGCTCGCCTCCAGATGTGGAAGAACAGACTTGGCACTGTCCCTATTTCAGCCAAGATGGGCACATACCAGCAGTAGAGTGCTCATCACCAGGTGCTGATGAACACTGGCTGAACTGGAGATGTCTCATTCGACTACGAACCGGGGTCGGGTGGTCAAGGGTGACAATGCACAAATGGGGCTACATCGAGGGTACAACAACCTGCGACTGTGGTACACAGACCCAGACAATGCAACACCTACTGCAATACCCATTGGTGGATAATCCATGCACTACTGCAGACCTTGCACTGAACACTTCAATAGCACAACAATGTGTACAGCAGTGGCGAGCCACTATATAGCATAAGGTCACAAAAGAAAAAGCTCCCAGGCTCTGAGCTCCCTTCGACCATGGTGACGTACCGACACGTATCATGTGACCGGCAACCGGATCCTGCCCCCCTCCCTCCCCCCCACTGACAGGCAGCGTAAGAGGCCAATGGGAGAGAGTGTCGCCCCCTGACCATTGATGCACAGCGCAAAAGGCCAATGGGAACAGGTCCCGCCTTCCCAGGCCCCGACGTCACAAAGGTGAAGCCAGGAGCAGCAAGAACTAGTGTTGGTTGGGAGTCGGTGAGTCAGAGGGAAAGGCTGAGGATTGGCTAAAGGGCCTGTCCCACTGTATGAGGTAATTCAAGAGTTCTCCCGAGTTCTCCCCTGATTCGAGCTCTTGTAATGTACATAGCGGGTACATAGGAGCTCGTGGATGTCACGTAGCGGCTCGTATGAGTAACGGTGGGTACTCGGGAAATCCGGTAAACCTGTGACGTGTTTTCAACACTGTGAATTGGCCTCCACAGCCAATCCACTCTTGAAGATAGCAGAGTCGGGATATGGGGAGAAGGCAGGAACGGGGTAATGATTATTGATGATCAGCCATGATCACGTTGAATGGTGGTGCTGGCTTGAAGGGTGAATGGCCTACTCCATCACCTATTGTGTAATGTCTATTCACCACTCTCTGTGTGAAAAAGTATTTCCTCATCTCCATTCTAAATGGCCTACCCCTTTTTCTTAATCTGTGGCCCCTGGTTCTAGACTCATTGGATGCTTGTTCCCAGCATTGGAAACATGTTTCCTGCTTCTAGCATGTCCAAACCCTTACTAATATTATATGTTCCAATAAATAGCCTCCACAGCTAATAGAATCTTTACAAAAAATATGTTACCTACCTGGTGCCAGGATCCAGGACGTCACGGACCGATTGCAGAGCAGCCGGAACTGGTAGTGCATGTTGGCACAAATGACGTCGGGAAGAAGAGGAAAAACATTCTGCTGTGTGAATTCAGAGAGCTTGGAAGAAGGCTGAAAAGCAGGACATCCAGGGTGGTTATCTCCAGTTTGCTTCCAGTTCCTCGTGCTGGTGTGGGCAGGAACAGGGAGAAAGGGGATCTGAATGTGGGGCTGAGGAGCTGGTGCAGAATCAGGAGATGTAGAGTCAGTATGGATAGAACTGAGACATTGTAAGGGTAAAAAGGCCCCAATTGGAGTTATCTACAGGCCCCCAAACAGTAGTCTGGATATAGGGTGCAAGTTGAATCGAGTTAAAATTGGCATGTCGTAATGCTACGGTTGTTATGGGAGATTTCAACATGCAGGTAGACTGGGGAAATCAGGTTGGTACTGGACCCCAAGAAAGGGAGTTTGTGGAGTGCCTCCGTGATGGATTCTTAGAGCAGCTTGTATTGGAGCCTACCAGGGAGAAGGCAATTCTGGATTTAGTGTTGTGTAATGAACCAGATTTGACAAGGGAACCCGAGGTAAAGGAACCATGATGAGGTAGTGACCATAATATGATAAGTTTTAATCTACAATTTGAGAGGTAGAAGGGAAAATCAGGAGTGTCAGTATTGCAGTTGATCAAGGTATTCAACCCCCTTTACTCTGATACCCCTAAATAAATTCCAGTGCAACCAATTGCTTTCAGAAGTCACCTAATTAGTAAATAGAGTCCACTTGTGTGTAGTCTAATCTCAGTATAAATACAGCTGTTCTGTGAAGGCCTCAGAGGTTTGTTAGAGAACATTAGTGAACAAACAGCATCATGAAGCCCAAGGAACACACCAGACAGGTCAGGGATAAAGTTGTGGAGAAGTTTAAAGCAGGGTTGGGTTATAAAGAAATATCCCAAGCTTTGAACATCTCAAGGAGCACTGTTCAATCCATCATCCGAAAATGGAAAGAGTATGGCACAACTACAAACCTACCAAGACATGGCCGTCCACCTAAACTGACAGGCCGGGCAAGGAGAGCATTGATCAGAGAAGCAGCCAAGAGGCCCATGGTAACTCTGGAGGAGCTGCAGAGATCCACAGCTCAGGTGGGAGAATCTGTCCACAGGACAACTATTAGTTGTTCACTCCACAAATCAGGCCTTTATGGAAGAGTGACACGAAGAAAGCCATTGTTGAAAAAAAGCCATAAGAATCCCGTTTGCAGTTTGCCACAAGCCATGTGGGGGACACAGCAAACGTGGAGGAAGTTGCTCTGGTCAGATGAGACCAAAATTGAAGTTTGTGGCCTAAATGCAAAACGCTATGTGTGGCGGAAAACTAACACTGCACATCACCCTGAACACACCATCCCCATTGTGAAACATGGTGGTGGCAGCATCATGCTGTGGGGATGCTTTTCTTCAGCAGGGACAGGGAAGCTGGTCAGAGTTGATGGGAAGATGGATGGAGCCAAATACAGGGCAATCTTGCAAGAAAACCTGATAGAGTCTGCAACAGACTTGAGACTGGGGCGGAGGTTCACCTTCCAGCAGGACAACGACCCTAAACATACAGCCAGAGCTACAATGGAATGGTTTAGATCAAAGCATATTCATGTGTTAGAATGGTCCAGTCAAAGTCCAGACCTAAATCCAATTGAGAATCTCTGGCAAGACTTGAAAATTGCTGTTCGCAGACGCTCTCCATCCAATCTGACTGAGCTTGAGCTATTTTGCAAAGAAGAATGGGCAAAAATGTCAGTCTCTAGATGTGCAAAGCTGGTAGAGACATACCCCAAAAGACTTGCAGCTGAAATTGCAGCGAAAGGTGGTTCAACAAAGTATTGACTCAGAGGGGCTGAATACTTTTGCACGCCACACTTTTCAGCTTTTTATTTGTAAAAAAATTTGAAAACCATGTATCATTTTCCTTCCACTTCACAATTATGCACCACTTTGTGTTGGTCTATCACATAAAATCCCAATAAAATACATTTACGTTTGTGGTTGTAACGTGACAAAATGTGGAAAAGTTCAAGGGGTATGAAAACTTTTGAAAGCCACTGTAGATGGTGATGTGGAGTGAAAAGCTTTTACATAGAAACATAGACATTAGGTACAGGAGTATGCAATCTACCCAACATGCTCTGAAGTCCCGCAAACCCTTCTGGTTTTCCATTAAATCCCTGGAAGACTTTGACTCCAAGACTGAGCCTGGAAAGATGTCAACACCAACAACAGAGAGGTCATCACAGACCCCACAGTGAAACCACCGGGTTTTGACCTCCGTCGCTAGCAATGGCTAAGTGGGGGTTGACAGACAGCCCTGCTTGCGACTGCAGACACCAGCCTATCCCACACATCGTGAATGACTGCTCTCTGGGGCTTTTCCCTGGTGGCATCAAAGTCATCCACCCAGAAATTGATGCTGTCCTGGCCTGGATGTCTATCCTTGATCTACAACTTTAGGCTGCACACGGCATACACAAGAAAAAGTAGTAGGCCATTCGGCCCTTCAAGCCAGTACCGCCATTCAATATGATCACTGCTGATCAATCACAATCAGTACCCCATTCATGCTTTCTCCCCATATCCCTTGATTCCATTAGCACTATGTACTAAATCCAACTCTCTCTTGAATACATCTAGTGAATTGTGGCAGAGAATTCCACAGATTCACAACTCTCTGGGTGAAAATGTTTTTCCTCATATTAGTCCTAAATGCCCTACCCCTTATTCTTAAACCGTGACCCCTGGTTCTGGACATCCCCAATATCGGGAACATGTTTCCTGCATTTACACTGTTCAATCCCTTAAGAATTTAAAATGTTTCTATAAGATACCTACTCATCCTAAATTCCAGCAAATACAAGCCTAGTCGACCCATTCTTTCATCATATGTCATTCCCGCCATCCAGGGAATTAACCTGGTGAAACTATGCTGCACTCCCTCAATAGCAAGAACAACCTTCCTCAAATTAGTAGAACTAAACTGCACACAATTCTCCAGGTGTCTCACCAGGGTCATGCATAACTGCAGAAAGACCTCTTTGCTCCTAAACTCATCTCCTCTCATTATGAAAGCCAACAAGGTTTCTTCACTGCCTGCTGTACCTGCATGCTTACTTTCAGTGATTGATGTACATGGGCACCCAGGTCTCGTTGTACTTCCCATTTTCCTAACCTGACACCATTCAATAGAGTGCTGGAGTAACACCTTCCATTTCCTTATCTCTGTGTCTCCATCTTCTGTGACTCAGCCTGAAGAAGGTTCCTTCTCTCTAGAGATGCTGCCTGTCCCGCGAAGTTACTCCAGCATTTTGTGTTTATCTGTGGAGAACATGGATAGGGGCTTTTTTTGGGTCACGAACCTTCTTCAAACCTGAAACGTCACCTATCCACGTTGACCAGAGATGCTGCTTGACCCGCTGAGTTCCTCTAGCACTCTGCGAAACGCCACCTATCTATGTACTCCACAGATGCTGCCTCTAGCACTTTGTGCCTTTTTGTGCATGAACCAGCATCTGCAGTTCCTTTTGTCAGCCAAATATAGGCAAAAAGTGCTGGGGAAAAATATGGGCAATATTTCAGGTTGGGACACTTGGCTCCTTGTCAAATTTTGTTCGAGTTGAGAAATGTCATTCTCTGATTTTAGTTAACTCTCCAACAACCTACCTCTCTTTTATTGATAGCAGTATGAATATTGATTTCTCTAACTTCAAGTAACCCTGACATCCCCCCTCTCTCCATCCCTCCCCCACCAGTCATACCAGCTTTAAAGTCATCTTGTTGAGGTTCATTGTCTGTAACTTGATTTCACCAAGCCCACAGCTAACAATGGCATTTCCATTAACATTGTCATTTGTCATTTGGATCAGTGAAGAGGGAGACTAGAGATATGGAAGGGTGAGGTGTAAAAATGACAGAACTAAGCTAATGCTTAGTTCTGTCATTTTTACACCTCACCCTTCCATATCTCTAGTCTCCCTCTTCACTGACTCAGTCTGAAGAAGGGTCTCGACCCAAAACGTCACCCATTCCTTTTCTCCAGCAATGCTGTCTGACTTTCTGACTTATTCCAGCTTTTGTGTCCATCCAATTTTTTCCCTCTCTCTTCCCTGTACATCACCTGAATGGGACACGTTTCCCCCTTTTCCCCTACCCCTTTCACCAATATCCCTTTCCCTGGCTTTTCATTCTGCTCATCTTCACTCACAGCCTTTTCTGTTCTTCCCATCTTTGGCCTTTGTCCACCCATCTGCCAATCACCCCGCTCCCCCCTCACCTGTATCCATCTATTACATAAAGATGAACACAAAATGCTGGAGTAAATCAGCGGGACAATCAGCATCTATGGAGAAGGAATGGGTGACATTTCGGGACGACTCTTTTTCAGAATGGTTAGGGATAAGGGAAACGAGAGATATAGACGGTGATGTGGAGAAATAAATAACAATGAATGAAAGATATGTAAAGAGGTGACAATGATAAAGGAAACTGTTCGTCGGGTGAAAACAAGAACCTAGTGTGATTTGGGTGGGGGAGAGGGAGAGAGAATTCAGTGGGCTGCTTGTTGTGGTCAGGGGATTCGGGACCCTTCCCCGGCATTGATCCTGGGGGTGGTGTCATGCCGGAGGAGGGGGTGAGTGACGAGGCCAGTTCGTGTAGTGGGGTCAGTGAACTTTCAGAGAGTTTTGGTCTTTCGATTTCTGACAATGACCTTGAGCGCTGTGCAGATGAGTTTGATTTTTCAGGTGCGAGTGGGTTGGCTGATTGCCCAGGCTCTAAGGCAAGTGTTATCCGTGAGGTGCGAGAGTTCCTAAGAACAAGCCGTACCGTCAGAACAAAAACGGAGGCTGCAAACGGAGGTTGATCTGACAGTTTTGCTTAAGACTAACGAGGCTTTGCTTGGCAAGAAGGATAGTGATCTTCCTGACTCTGAGATGTACCAGTTTGGAGACTTTTTGGAGTTCCTCAGAGAGAGAGTTCTTGAGACCTTGAGTCTTGAGTGCGAGGTTCTCAATCTAGTGTGCCTGCAATAGCCACATTAAACTTAAATGGAAGCAGTGCGAGCTTTTATAGATTTCAGCTTTTATCAGTCCTTAGAGAGGGGAAATTTGCAGTGTGTTTTCTGCAGGAGACGCATACCGTTGTCAGTGATGAACCTACCTGGCGACTGGAGTGGGAAGGGGGGTCTACATGAGCCATCTCAGCTCAAATTCGAGTGGGGTGGCCTTTTTGTTGGCCCAGAATTTCCTGCCAAATGTTCTAAAAGTGCAACAAGTTATGCCAGGACGTTTGCTCCATCTGGCCGTGAGCCTGGATGGCATGCCGTTGCCTTTCATTAACGTGTATGCCCCTAGATCCGGCACGATGCAGGCCGGCCTACTTCAGGAGGTGACTGCTCTGTTAAGTACTATTGATTGGGGAGAGTGTGTCTCCTTGGTGGGGACTTTAATACCACACTTGAGGTGCGAGACCGTTCTGGTACTCAGTGTGCCCCTGCTGTAGCGAATACGCTGAGAGGATTGATTGACTCCTTTGAGTTGGTTGATACATGGCGGGACCTCCACCCTGATTCCACTGGAATCGCGGAGGTCTGAGGGCGGTGGTTCCCGCAGTGATTGAATATATATTTCCCGAGCGTTTGTTTCCCGTGTCTCAGCGCCTCAATGCAGCTGGTGCCGTGCTCGGACCACTGTCTAGTGCGTGTGGATTTTAATCCAGCGTGCGCTCAGGCTGGGTCCGCGTACTGGCACTTTAATAACAGGATGCTGGAGGATCGGTGTTTCTGGGAGTCATTCAGTCGGTTTTGGGTTAAGTGGAGAGAGAGGCAGAGGTGCTTCTCTTCCCTTAGGCAGCGGGACTCAGCAGTCGAGAGGCTCGAGAGGGAGCTACTCCACATAGAGTCTCGCCAGGGTCGGGTTGGTGGTGACCTGCAAATGGGGAGAGTTTCAGGAGAAGAAGGAAGCCATGAGGAACCTGCAACTTGAGCGTTCTCGAGGCGTTTACGTGAGGTCGCGGGTCCAGATGCTGCACGATCTGGACCGAGCTTCACCTTTCTTTTTCTCTCTGGAGAAAGGGCGGGGAGCCCACAAGCAGCTCGTGGAGCTGTTCGCAGATGATGGCTCCTCTGTCACTGATCCAGAGAGGATCAGTGCCTTGGTCAGATCCTTTTATGGGTCCCTGTTCTCCGCAGGTGGATTCAGCAGGGATGCTCAGCAGGACCTGTGGGAGGGTCTACCGACTGTAGATAGGGAGGTGGCCGATCTACTTGATGGCCCCTTATCTTTGGAGGAGTTGATTCGGAATCAGCTCAGGAGGTGTAAGTCCCCCGGGCTGGATGAGTTGACGGGGGAGAGCCAGGCGATCGGGGAGATTCCTCTCTCGTGGCGTAGGGCAGTTGTTGTCTTGCTGCCCAAGAAGGGCGAACTCCGCTTGTTGAAGAACTGGCGCCCAGTCTCTCTCGTATGTACAGAGTATAACGTTTTTGCACGGGCGATGGCAAGTCGCCTGGGCTCCGTATTGTCTCAACTGATTCATCCTAACCAGTCCTATACAGTCCCTGGCCGGTCCATTCAGGATAACATCCACATGGACCTGATTCATCCAGCCCAGGGTAGTGGTCAGTCAGCTGCTTTTCTGTCTCTTGATCAGGAGAAGGCTTTTGATAGGGTAGAGCATGAATACCTCTTCGGGACGTTGCAAGCGTTCGGATGTGGACCGCATTTTGTGGCCCGGGTCCGGCTTTTGTATGCTGCAGTGAAAGTTAATGGTGCGTTGTTGGCTCCCTTTCATTTTGGGAGGGGTGCCCCATGTCGGGTCAGTTGTACTCGGTCTGTGTGGAGCCGTTCCTGTGTCTTCTTCGGAGGAGGTTGACAGGCCTGGCCCTTACAGGCCCGGGGGTGGAGGTGGTTCTTTCGGCGTATGCCGATGATGTACTGCTCATGTTCACTGATCCTGGTGACCTGCAGAGTATGTGCGGAGGATGACAATGTATGTGTGGAGCACCACGCACCTCCTTTATCTGGGGGTGTACCTGAGTCCCACTGAGGATGCTTGGCCGGCAAACTGGCAGGAGTTGGAGATGAAAGTGGTTGCCCGGCAGGGGCGCTGGTCAGGCCTGCTTGGAGTTCTTTCCTTTAAGGGAAGGGTGCTGGTCATAAACCAGCTGGTGGCCTCCATGTTATGGTACCGGCTGGCTAATCTTTTCCCACCTTCCATATTTGTAACTGCTTTACAGAAGAAGCTGGTAGATTTATTTTGGGGAAATAGGAAGCACTGGGTTTCCGCAGCAGTCCTGAGTCTGAGGGCGGCCAGTCCTTGGTATGCATGCGTACCCAGGTGGCGGCTCTCCATCTCAGGACTCTGCAGAGGTATATGTATGTAAAGAAACCCCCCTAGATGGCACGCTCTGGCCACGTATTTCTTCCATCAGGGTCGTTGCCTAAGGGGGGTCTCGCGGCTCCCGGTGGCGGGCATCAGTCGACCCGCCCTAAGGGGCTTGCCTGTTTTCTACCGGGATGTGCTAAGAGTGAGGAATTTGGTTGTTTTTTAGCCAGCGTGTTGCTCCACGAGGGGAGGGGGATGTTGCGGCTGCGGGATTGGCCAGTCCTCACTCTGTCATGGCGGGTGTCGAGGAGAGGAGCGCGCCTAGTGTGGTTCTGACTGAGCTTTCACCTGCTCTGTCAGATCTCCATCATCGTGCCTAGGCTCCGGGTTATTTCTCGGGCACCGGCTCCACACAACCAGAGCCGCCTCTCTGAGATGACCAGCGTGCCATTTCGTGATGCGAAGAGACGCTCACTGCACAGAATGTTCCTGCACATTCTGAACCTCCTTGCCTTTGTTTTCCATCCCGACACATGGCGGATGGTGTTACCACCCGAAGACGGGGGCGGCCCCAGTGGAGGTCTCTCGACAAAGGAGTTGTCTCCCTTTACATTGGGGACCTGGGGCAGAGAGTGCTGCACAGAGCGGTGGCGTGTAATAAACTTTTGAGTTGGTTCACAGGCTCGTCCGCTGCCTGTATATTTTGTGGCAAGGAAGAGACCGTATTCCACGCTTATATGGAGTGTAAGAGGTTACTGCCCCTGTACCAAGGGGTTGTTCCTAAAGTTCTGGTTGCATTTTAGTCCTACGATTCTAGTGTTTGGACACAAGGCAGGGTGTGGGGAGAGATGAGTGTGTGGGGGGGGGGGGGGGGGCGTCCCTGTCGGTTTTCTCTTGGGCCTGGCCAAGATGACCATTCGTGGGTCCAGGCAGCGGGCGGTCGATGGTCAAGCTAGATTCGGCTGCTTGCCCCTCTTTCAGGCTTACGTCCATGCACGTGTGTCCCTGGAGAGGGAACACGCAGTGTCCACGGGGACTTTGGAGGCCTTCCGTGGGCGGTGGTCACCATGTGGGGTTGAGAGTATTGTAAACATGAATGCACTGTTGTACTATAATGATTATTTGTTATAGTGTTTTGTTATACTACAAAAAGTAGTAAACACTGCCCAGTCCATCATCGGCTCTGACCATCCTTCCATCGAGGGGATTTATCGTGGTCGCTGCCTCAAAAAGGCTGGCAGTATCATCAAAGACCCACACCATCCTGGCCACACACTCATCTCCCTGCAACCTTCAGGTAGAAGGTACAGGAGCCTGATGACTGCAACAACCAGGTTCAGGAATAGCTACTTCCCCACAGCCATCAGGCTATTAAACCTGGCTCGGACAAAACTCTGAACATTAATAACCTATTATCTGTCATTTTGCACTTCAGTTCATTTATTCATGTATTTTGTAGTCAATGCCTATTATGTTCTGTGTGCTGAAGCAAAGCAAGAGTTTCATTGTTCTATCAGGGACACATGACAATAAACTTGAACTTGAAATTGAACTATTGTAATTTCAGATTATGTTTTGTCGTGTATCATATGACTGTGTTGAATAAAGTTTTTGAAAAGGAATAAAAAAGAGAGAGAGAGGTCATGCTTTTTTCTCTGCAATTGAGAAGGTTTGAAGCAGCCTATCAAGGATTTTGTCGATGGAGAAGGAACAGAGGCAGAGAGGCTTCATAGTTTAACTTATCGTTGGACTGCTGAAACTTTCCTTTGCTTTGGGATTCGTCCACCAGTGTGAAATTCCTGAGTTTTCTCTGCATTGCCGAGGGTATGGATGTTGTTGGCGGACTGCCAAGAGTGCCTGGAGATCGAGGGTAGGAAAGATTTTGGCGTCTTTGTTGTTTTAGCACCGATTCGCAGCCCTAAATTCATTTTGCACAGTGCGGCTGCCTGGCTTTATGTGGCGGGGGCTAGAGCTGGAGATGGAGATGGAGCTACTGGAGATGGAGATGGAGATAGAGCTGGAACTGCTGATGGTGCTAGAGCTGCAATGGAGGTGGAACTGGAGATGGAGCTGCAGGTGGAGCTGGAACTGGAGATGGGGCTGGAGCTGGAGATGGAGGTGGAGGTGGAGCTGGAGATGGAGATGGAGATGGAGATGGAATGGAGATGGAGCTGGAGCTGGAGATGGAGATGGAGCTGGAGTTAGAGATAGAGATAGAGATAGAGATAGAGATGGAGAAGGAGATGGAGCTGGAGATGGAGATGGAGATGGAGATGGAGATGGAGATGGAGATGGAATGGAGCTGGAGATGGAGCTGGAGATGGAGATGGAGATGGAGATGGAGATGGAATGGAGATGGAGATGGAGCTGGAGATGGAGCTGAAGCAGGAGCTGGAGGGAGCTGGAGCTGGAGATTATGCTGGATTCCCATGGATTTTGAAGACACAGGAGCAAAGAGAAGCAGGAAAAAGCACTGATTGGCTCTTACCCGAGTGGGAGGAGTGTTAGAAGTGAGTCGGGGAAAACTGTTTAAAAAGAGAGGCATACCACAGGCAGATTTAACTCACAGCTCCCATGGATTTTGAAGAAACAGCAGCAAAGAGATGCAGGAAAAAGCACTGATTGGCTCTAACCCGAGTGGGAGGAGAGTTTTAGATAAAACTAGAGCTAGAGCTGCAGATGGAGCTGGAGATGCAACTAGAGTTAGAGATAGAGCTAGAGCTGGAAATGGAGCTGTAGGTGGAGGTGGGTTTAGAGCTGGAGCTGGAGTTAGAGATGGAGCTAGCACTGGAGATTGAGCTTTAGATCGAGTTAGACCTGGAGCTGGAGATGGGTCTAAAGTTAGAGCTGGAGAGGGAGCTGGAGAAGGAACTGGAGATAGAGCTGGAGATAGAGTTGGGGCTGGTGTTGGAGCTGGAGCTGGAGCTGGAGCTGGAGCTGGAGATGGAGCTGGAGATGGAGCTAGAACTGGAGATAGTGCTAAATATGGAGCTGGGGATGGAGCAAGATCTAGAGCTGGAGATTGAGCTGGTAATGGAGCTACAGCTAGAGCAGGAGATGGAGTTGGAGATTGAGCTGCAGATGGAGCTGGAGATGGAGGTGGAGCTGGAGATGGAGCTTGAGATGGAGATGGAGCTGGACCTGGAGATGGAGCTAGAGTTGGAAAAGGAGCTAGATTGGAGCTGGAGATGGAGCTAGAACTAGAAATTTAGATGGAGATTGAGATAGAGCTAGAACTAGAGCTAGAGATGGAAATGGAGCTGGAACTGCAGATGGTACTAGAGCTGGAGATGGAACTGGAGATGGAGGTGGAGCTGAAGATGGAGCTGCATTCTCGTGGATTTTGAAGAAACAGCAGCAAAGAGATGCAGGAAAAAGCACTGATTGGCTCTAGCCCGAGTGGGAGGAGTTAGAAGTGTGTCAGAGGGGGCAAACAGTTTAAATCTGAGGAATTTGGTTTGTAAATTGATAAATTAGGCAATATATCAGTCAATATAAGCAGGACGGCTCTTAGGGAGCGGCAGTGAAGGAAGTGCCCTGTGAGAAATGTGTGAGTCTTTGGCTCGAGAGTCTTCGGAGAAGAGGCTACGCAAAACACTGGAGATGGAGAGACGTAAGAAGGAGATGTCAAGCAAGCTGATTCAGTGTGATGCTTGCAGTATGTGGGAGGTCAATGACACTGCTGGTGCCTCTGGCTGCTACAAATTTGAGAAGTGCATCCAGGTGCAGCTCCTGACGGACCGTGTTGGGGAACTGGAGAAGCAAGTGGATGACCTCAGGTTCGTCCGAGAAACTGAGTCGGTCCTCGACAAGTCCTACAGTAAGATTGCTACACTGAAGGTACTGGAAAAGAAACATAGAAACATTGAAAATAGGTGCAGGAGTAGGCCATTCGGCCCTTCGATATGATCATGGCTGATCATCCATATCAGTATTCCGTACCTGCCTTGTCTCCATACCGCCTGATCCCCTTAGCCACAACGGCCACATCTCCCACTAACTCCCTCTTAAATATAGCCAATGAACTGGCCTCAACTACCTTCTGTGGCAGAGAATTCCAGAGATTCACCACTGTGTGAAAAATGTTTTTCACATCTCGGTCCTAAAAGATTTCCCCCTTATCCTTAAACTGTGACCCCTTGTCCTGGACTTCCCCTACATGGGGAACAACCTTCCTACATCTAGCCTGTCCAACCCCTTAGGAATTTTGTACATTTCTATCCCCCCTCAATCTTCTAAATTCTAGCGAGTACAAGCCGAGTCTATCCAGTCTTTCTTCATATGAAAGTCGTGACATCCCAGGAATTAGTCTGGTGAACCTTCTCTGTACTCCCTCTATGGCAAGAATGTCTTTACTCAGATTAGGAGACCAAAACTGTACACAATACTCCAGAATGGCCTACTCGTGCACTGTTTACAAAACAAAAACAAAACACAGAGCAGTACACAGGAGCCGGCCCTTCGGCCCGCAGTGTCTATGCCCAAGATAAACTAATGTCTACCTGCACACCATCCTGATCCAGGTGCTCACCAGCCCAGTTAAGGCAGACTTAACTATAAACCTTTACGCAAGACATGTAATGCTGAGGCTCTATAAGGCTCTATAAGGAGAGATGCAACGCTGAGGCTCTATAAGGCACTGGTCAGCCTGCATTTGGAGTACTGTGAGCAAATTTGGACCCCTTATCTAAGGAAGGATGTGCTGGCTCTGGAGAGGGTCCAGAGGAGGTTTACAAGAATGATTCAGGAATGAGTGGGTTAATACATTAGCGTTTGACAGTACTGGGAATCTACTTCCTGGAGTTTTGAAGGATGAGGGGATCACATTGAAACTTACAGAATAATGAAAAGCATGGATAGAGGGAATGTGGAAAGGATTGATGACCCTATTACCTCTATAGGGTATCAACTGACGTGTCAAACAAGACTCTAAACCGAGGTTTAATTATGTTTATTACAACAATCTTTATTAACACTCGAGTACTTAAAACATGCATGCAAACACTTGACTTCTAATAACTTCTCCTTTAATTTACTATTTCAATTTATCACTTCTTAAACTAAATCACAAAGTCAGATATTGACCCTATGAATGAATTGGACCGATTCACTCTGTTGATAGGGGGTTTGTCTTCTCTGAGCTTTGAACTCAGGTCCCTCCTTCTTGTGATGGTTGTTCCCGGGTTGTCGCTGCCCACGTCTCAGACCGCCCTTCTTTTATACTAATTTTCCTTCAATCTCCTAACGGAAGCCTTTTTTCTAACCCAAGGCTCTCACAATTCTAAAGTCAATCATTTTGAGTTGTTACTCATCCAAGGGCTGAATAAACAAAACGCATCTTCGTTCCTTATCAACATTTTCATTCTCTTCACACAGTTCCTTTGCAAAATGGCCGTTCCCAGCCACCTAATCTTCACAAGGCTATACTGCCTAGCAATTAAATTACGTGCTGCTCTGTTCTCACCAGATGTTCATCATGTGACCATGTTTCTTTGTTCACCTGTTCCCAGGGTTTTGATATGTCTGTCTCTAGCTAGTAGCATCCTCCCAAACCCTGTCAGGATACTTAACATCCAGTCCCAGGCTATAGGATGTTTCCACTGGTGGGAGAGTCTTGGACCAGAGGTCATAGCCTCAGAATTAAAGAGCACTCTATAAGAAAGAAGAGGTGGAAGAACTTTGTTAGTCAGATGGTATTTAATCTGTAGAATTCTTGGCCACAGAGGGCTGTAGAGGCCAAGTCAGTGGATATTTTTAAGGCGGAGATAGACAAATTCTTGATTAGAACGGGTGTCAAGGAGATGGGGAGAAGGCAGAAAAATGGGATTAGGAGGCAGAGATCAGCCATGATTGATTGGCAGTGGACCCAATGGGCCAATTGGCCCAATTCTACGCTTATAACGTGAACTTTACCTGTGTGGCGGTCCCTGGGGGGTAGGCCACTCCTTGGATCATCCCCCTCGCCGATTGAGGGACAGGGGCGTTGGTCTGCCACGGGTTCTCTCGCTGTGTGATTAAAGACTACTGTTTGAACCTGCCTGGCGTCTGGCCTTTCCCTGACCTCGTCCAGGCCGCTACAACTGGTGACCCCACCATTCATCACACGACGTGATGGATAGCAACACTGTTGCACTGAAGCTCCCTACTCTGTGGACCCAAGAGCCTGACGTCTGATTCCAGCAGACAGAGGCACAATTTGCTGTGCGAGGGATAACAGCGGATGAAACAAAATACTTTTACGTGGTCAACGCATTTGACCAAGTGACTGCGAAGCGAGTTAAGCCTTTCCTTAAAGCCCCCCGTAGCTAACAGATATAGGGGCCTTAAGGAATTCCTTATCAGGAGATTTGGCCTTGGTGAATCTGAGCGGGCAGCTCGGATTCTCCGAATGGACTACCTGGTCAACCGCCGGCCGTGTGCCCTCCTGGAGGACATGCTCACCCTAATGGGGGACCACGAACCTTGTTTCCTATTTAAGTTTGCTTACCTGCAGCAGCTCCCGCTCGACATCCACCTGCAGCTCTCCAGGGATCCCTTTACCGACATGCAGGCGCTGTGGATGTCTTGCCAGCATGACCTGGAAGTGCTGACCGTCCTTCCCGCGGTGTTTGGAGACTCAGAGCAGGTCGGGGCCGCTATCCACCGCGTCTCCGCTGTTCCCTATCGGCCCCCATGGCAAAATCCGGACTCCATTGGGCATTCCACTGCAGGCAAGTCTTTCCAGCACGGCCCGCCTGTAGTTCCACCCAATGCCGGCAGAGGTCGCTGGCGTTCAAACCGGCCAGATTCATTTGCAGTTCCACCAGACGCCAACAGAGGGGGTTGGTGTTATTACCATCGTCGCTGGGGAGCTGCAGTCAGGCAATGTCACCGACCCTGTTCATTCCCGGGAAATGAAGGGGCCGGTCGTCAGTGATTCATCGCGTCTTTGCCTGGAATCGCCGCACTGGGGTTCGATTCCTCGTGGACACTGGTGCAAAAGTGAGTGTTCTGCCTCCCTCTATCGCTGACATCCATGCGGGCACCCCTCCTCACCGCGGCGAACGGGAGTGCTATTCGCACCTACGGGTTTCGCACCATCTCCCTCAACTTTGGCAGCAGCTCCTTTTCGTGGGAGTTTGTCATTGCCGATGTTTCCCAGACGCTGCTGGGCGCCAACTTCCTTCGAGCCCATTCACTGCTCGTGCATGTCAAGCGGCTGCACCTGGTGCACTCCGTCACGCTGGAGCCGGTCTTCATCCGCATTGGTGATCTCGTATCCCCCCGTTGTCTATGGATGCTGGCTGATTTTCTAGATGTCCTTGAACCCCACTTCCACTCCTCCACCCCCAAGCACGGGTTGGAGCACCATATTCCTACTACTGGCCCGCCTGTGCACGCCCGGGCGTGTCGTCTCACACCAGACAAGCTTCGTCTGGCTCGGGAGGAGTTCCGCTTGATGGAGGCAATGGGCATCGTGCGTCCCTCCGATAGCCCATGGGTGTCACCGCTCCACATGGTCTCTAAAGTGGGAGGGGGCTGGCCCCCATGTAGGGGTTACCGCCACCTGAATGATACGACCATCGCCGACAGGTACCCGGTCCCGCACATTCAGGACTGAATGCCTATCTGGCCGTAGCATCGGTGTTCTCCAAGGTGGACCTCGTGCGAAGGTACAAACAAATTCCGGTCCACCCCGACGATATCCCGAAGACAGCCATTATAACGCCATTTGGAATGTTTGAATTTGTACGGATGCCATTTGGTTTGAAGAACACTGCGCAGGCCTTTCAGCGGCTGATGGACTGTGTGTGCAGCGGCCTGGACTTTGTATTCGTATACTTGGATGACATACTCGTGGCCAGTCGCTCGCGGCAGGAGCACTACATTCATCTCAGTCGGCTTTGTCTGCGCCTCAGTGATTTTGGTTTGTCCATCAACTGGTGCTTCTGCCCGCCAGGGTGGATGCTGTCCACAGGTTCCCCCATCTGACTACACTTAAGGGCCAACAAGAATTTGTGGGGAATGGTCACCTTTAATCATCGCTTCTTTGTCCAGGCCCGCTACACCTGCGTTATATTATAGATAGCATTAGTTTAGAATTCATAAAGTACGTAAACATTAACTGAAAACTTCACTTTAGAAATTGATATGAATGTTATTTAAATTGATTGATATTAAAACAATTTGTGCATCTATATCACTACCCACCAAGTTCACGATTTTCAATATTCTGCGTGTGTTTGGTTTATTCATTTCTTCCTTTCCACTGCATTTACAAAGACAAAAATAAACATATTTTTAATAATTTTAACATTTTAATTAATTAATTCCCAGTCAATATTTATGCTGGCAATGCCATCACTGATTTCCCGTACTTCATTTCAGCTATTGATACAGCTGTATCTCTTGTAAGTTGGTGGTTCTCAAAGGAAAGACACCCGAGAATGCATTTGTCTACTGGGATACTGCACAAAGCCTCTCAGCCAGGACATAGAGGGACGCAGGATGAAATCTGTAGGACATGTACTCAGAATGTCACCAGAACGTGCACCTAAGATAGCAATGATATGGCAAGCTGACGGAAGAAGGAAAAAAGGCCGACCAAAACTCACATGGAGGCAAAAATTCCAGAAGGTTTTGGAAGCCTGGGATGCTAACATATCGAGGGTGGAAGACGTTGCACATGACCGAACAGAATGGCGAAAGCTTGCTGACCAATGCACTCAACAGCGTGGGAGGAACTAAGCCCAAGTCTAGCAACTACCTCTTAAGGTGCAAACTTTCAAATTCTCAAAACACTAGTGTTATGATTCAAGCAGCATACTCATTCGGAACAACCCAAACTCTTGATTAGAAACAGGAATGATCATGGACTCGAGATGAGAAGAGAGAGAGAGAGAGAGAGAGAGAGAGAGAGAGAGAGAGAGAGAGACAGAGCGGGAGAGAGAGAGAGAGAGAGACAGAGCGGGAGAGATAGTGGGTCAGAGAGAGAGAGGGAGAGATGGGAGAAAGAGAGAGATGGGGAGGGGGAGAGAGAAGAGAGAGATAAGAGAGAGAGAGAGAGAGAGAGAGAGAGAGAGAGAGAGAGAGAGAGAGAGAGAGAGAGAGAGAGAGAGAGAGGAGAGAGAGAAGAGAGACGAGAGTAGAGAGAGAGGAGAGAGAGAGAGAGAGAGAGAGAGAGAAGAGAGAGAGAGAGAGAGAGAGAGAGAGAGAGGAGAGAGAGAGCAGAGAGACGAGAGAGAGAGAGAGAGAGAGAGATAGAGAGAGCGAGAGAGAGAGAGATAGATGGAGATCGAGAGAGAGAGATAGAGCTATCTCTATCTCTCTCTCTCTCTCTATCTCTCTGTCTCTCTCTCTCTCTCTCTCTCTCTCTCTCTCTCTCTCTCTCTCTCTCTCTCTCTCTCTCTCTCTCTCTCCCTCTCCATATAATATAACCATATAACAATCACAGCACGGAAACAGGCCATCTCGGCCCTACAAGTCCGTGCCGAACAACTTTTTTCCCTTAGTCCCACCTGCCTGCACTCATACCATAACCCTCCATTCCCTTCTCATCCATATGCCTATCCAATTTATTTTTAAATGATACCAACGAACCTGCCTCCACCACTTCCACTGGAAGCTCATTCCACACTGCTACCACTCTCTGAGTAAAGAAGTTCCCCCTCATGTTACCCCTAAACTTCTGTCCCTTAATTCTGAAGTCATGTCCTCTTGTTTGAATCTTCCCTTTTCTCAAAGGGAAAAGCTGATCCACATCAATTCTGTCTATCCCTCTCATCATTTTAAAGACCTCTATCATGTCCCCCCTTAAAGGGCTTTCTCACGGTGCGACCTGAAGCAAGACTTAACAAGAGTTTAACATCATGGGAACCTTCTGCGATAGCAGTACGGCATTCGTGGACCACCGAGGACCTCCGTGGCGCTAACGGCAGGTAGTCGTGTAACTTTGTAAGGTCGGGAGAAAATTCAAAATGTTTTGAATTTCTCCAAGAGTGACTTGAGCAGCGTTGCAACATTGTATGAACGCAGATGCCAGTGCGATATCCGTGCGATATCCGTAATGACTTGCGGCTACCATGGGAACTCCTGCGAACGGTAAACCCGGAAGCTTGACAGAGGGGACATAAGGTGAGTAAAAAAGGTGGTCTCAATATCGCCAATGGACCATGTGTCCATCGAGGACGTCCCACCTAATTGTCATTGTTTGAGAATCTTTTTCACAGTAAGACTTGCAGAGATGCCTCTCAGAAAAGCGCAAAGAAAGGGGTCAAAGAAAGTCAGAAAGGTTTTAGCCATGCAGGTAAATGATGAGGAGACTCAGCAAGAGAGACAGGTGGAGAGGCAAGAGGAGATGCCAGAGATACTGTGGGCTCCTTGGAGCAGGGAGAGGGTGATCAAGGTGGATTTGAGATTGCCTCCCCAGTAGCTGTTGCCTCCCCAATAGCCTCAGCAGACAATAACATAAAGGGAAGATGGCAGAAGGTAAGGCCATATAACTTCAACAGGGAACAAGAGGGGGAACTGGTGGAGTGGTACCAATGCAATGAGATTCTCTATGACAAATCCAGAGAGGATTATAGAAATAGGGAGAGAAAGCGCAACCTGCTGGAGACGAAGGCTGCGGAGTATCCCGGGTGCTCATGTGAGTGGTGATGTGATGCTCATGTTGGTGGCTCCACATTTTATTATATCCTGAAGTGTGATAAAGCTTTTACCTCAGCATTTTGATTGTCATTGCTTGTTTACCTCACTGCTAAATAAATTTATTTTTTACTATCAGCTTGATGTCTGCAAATCGTCATTAATACATCACTACAAGATGAATGTCTCTAATGTTATAATCCCTCTCATGCTGAAACACAAAATACCTTAATGGAAGTGATATATTCACATTTTCACTCACTTACATTTTTGAGTGTGCAGGACCCTGAAATGTTCAGCTATTTAAACGTGTTCTTCACCTCTTGGTAGAAAATGAAATAAGACAATCAGCACGGTAAATGTGATACAAAGTCTTTATTCCTATTTGACAATATAAGAAGACGAATTCTGTCACATAGTGAGAGGAGATGCATCACACAAAACATTTGTCTGTAAAAGGGCCTCGCAAACACGAAATACAACAAATGAGGCACGCGAGATTATTTAAAACACATTATATCCATCAACCTCCGCTACAAGCGTGAACTCAGGCATTTAAAGGGACAATGCAATGTTCTAAACGGCAGGTTTTGCGGACGAACATCTTATAGGAAGCACTTTTCAGAGGACAACACTAGGAAGTCAGCTTATAACATGCAGTAGTGTTCCTGTGGTCGGCTACCCATCAATATAGCTGTCCTGCCACGGCACACTCCCCAATTGTGAATTGTAGTAAGCGCAGAGATGGTCTCTTTGCTCTTTCACACTGGATGTGCCCAAGTTACCTTTCAAACGCTGCAGTGAGGCCATTTTCAACTTGTTCGCACCACTTCTCCAAGCACCTAGTGTTACTTCCCCTGTGTCACTGTCCACTATGTCACCGTCCTGGATGGATGTTGCTGATCCAGCAGCTGCACCTCTCATTTGGATCAGGTTGTGCAGAACACATGCTGCATATACTATACTCTCCACATTCTTGGGCTTCTGCTCCATTGTCTTGAGCAAGCATCTAAATCTGTTTGCCAAGATGCCAAAATAATTTTCTACTACCCTCCTGGCCCTTGACAGCCTGTAATTGAAGATCCTCTGTTCCCTAGTTAGATTCCTCTGTGGATATGGCTTCATAATCCAGGGCCGTAGTGCAAAGGCTTCATCAGCAACCATCGCATATGGGCTGTCTTCTCCTGACAGAGGTTCTGGATCAGGCATGCCTGCTGTTCCACCTTCCATTTTCTTTCCAAGCCAGGTTTCTTTCCAAATCCGGCCATCACCAACACTTCCAGGTGTGCCCACATCCATATACAGGAAGTTGTAGTTATAATCAACCACCGCCATGAGTACAATTGAGTGGAATTTCTTGTAATTGAAATAATTTGAGCCACCTCTGGGTGGTTTACGAATTGCCACATGCTTGCCATCCAAAGCCCCACATGTGTGAGCAAAGTTCCACCTGTTTTCAAACCCCAGTGCAACTCTCTTCCACGCATCTGGTGTACTGGGGCATTCCATCACTTCAGCTGAATAAAATTGGATGATCGCCTCACAGGTTTCTCGGACAATACCACAGATGCTGTTGGTGGCGACAAGAAAGTTGTAAGACAGACTTTTATAAGAATCGCCTGAGGCCAAGTAGCGGAGGGTGATTGCTATGCGCAACCCTGGTTCCAGTGCCTTTCTCATTACAGTGTCAGTCTTCTTCAGCAGAGGTCCCAAATTATTCTTTAACTCATTAAAGAGCTCGGGTGAAATTCTGACAAAGTTTTTGAATGCACTTTTATCCTCTTCGCACAGCACATTAAGCAGTTGCTCATATTGTCCAAATTGAGGTCTCCGTTGAAACATGGGCTTAACCCAGTGAGACTTCCTCTTAATTCTCTTTTTAATTAATCTCACCCTTCTGCCTTCACGCAAGCGTTTTCGATGCACATGTTGCGCTAATGCATACAGCGCGTCAATGAAAATAACAACCAGCCTGTACTCGAACCAACTTTGTATAGGCATGTCTGCAAATGAGCCAATTCTACGAACGGAGGATATTTATATAGTGTGTGAAAAAAAGTGACATCATTTGTGCCACGTGATTAACTACACTACAGTCCACGATGTTCATTCACGATTAACGGGAAAGATCGGGAGACGGACAAGTCACTCGCACAAATGACAGAATTGCCGAGTACCGTGGGAACTCTTTATCGTTATATCGTGCGGAACTCGTGCTGGACCACGACCACTTCACTCTGGTGACATCTTGCGTCAGGTCGCACCGTGAGAACCGGCCATTAACCTTCTGCGCTCCAGAGAATAAAGACCTAACTTATTCTGATGCTAAATAATCGACTGTGCATTGTGTCGCAAGCATCCTTTGGTTTCAGATTGATACCACCTCATTTTCTTTAACAGATCCATTTACCGGCAGATCTCTCTACTAATTATCTAAGTTATAAGCAATCATTTCTCAACCATATATTTTACAAACAGATATTGGAACTCTGTAGTTAAATGCAGCAATCATAAAAATCAATTGCTTTCAAAGCCAAGAACAAAATGTATTAAATCAGAGCTAGATATGACACTTCTCTTCGCAAATCCCCCCCCCCCCCGCCCCTCTCTCTCTTCCTCTTGCCCCACCTGGAATGCGCGCTCACAATCCCACCCCACCCCTCCCCCCATGATCCCAATGAATGGCGGTGCTGGCCGAATGGCCTCCTCCTGCACCGTTTACAAAACAAAAATAAAACACAACCCAGAGCAGTACACAGGAGCTGGCCCTTCGGCCCACAGTGTCTATGCCCAAGATAAACTAATTTCTACCTGTGCACCATCCTGATCCAGCAGCATGCTCGACTCGCTGAAAAACTCAATCAAAACGTCGCCCAAAACAATAGCAAAAAAAAATGATGATAGTAACAAAAGTAAAAGTAAGACAGAAAGGGTGAACTTCGCCCAAAATAACAAAAATTAAGACCAACTAGACCAAGTGCAGACCCGTTGAGTTTGCTCTCCATTGGGTCCCTGTCACACGGGAGGCCTGGTCCCCCAACGCAACCTGTTCCACAATGCAATATTGCACCACTAACCCATAGCTCCCACGGGTTTGGTTCTAACCAGTGTTGCATTGTGAAGTAGAAATAAATTGTGAATAATACATCCTGAATGAAGGAGCTCGGGGAGAGTAAAACAAAAAAGCATTGGAGGAAATAAAGTAACAACAGATGATAAATCCCCGTGGCTGGACAAACTACATCTTAATATTTTGAAAGATGGCGATTGCAACAGTGGTTGTCATCTTTCAAAATTCCATAAATTGTAGGCTTTTCCCACAAAACAGAAGGTAGCAAATTCCAGAATGGAGGGAGATTAAAAAAATGGAAAGTTACAGATCAATCTGCCTTTTAGAGTTATGAAAAATAATGCAATCTATTAATACAGAAGTATTAACATGATGCTTAAAATAAATAGGCTGAGTAGGGTCAAGATTGATTTTCAATCACAAATGTTTGACAAGTTCTGTAGACTGGGCAATGTTCAAGGACTCGGCAACGGACTTGAACGAATATGCCACAGTCGTTACTGACTTCATAAAGAAATGTGTGGAGGACTGCATTCCTACAAAAACCTTCCGAGTGTTTCCCAATCAGAAACCTTGGATGAACTTTGAGATCCACAGTCTCCTGAAGTCCAGACACAGGGCATTCACCTCCAATGATACAGTGGTCTACATGAAGACCAGATACGACCTTGGTAAGGCCATCAAAAAGGCAAAAAGGGACTTCTGCTCCAAACTGGAGGACGAGACAGATGTTCGGCAGCTGTGGCGGGGCCTGAATGCAATCACCTCCTACAAGGCGAAACCAGGAGGCAGCTCGAATGTCGGTAAAACATCACTCCCTGATGAGCTCAATGCGTTTTACGCACGCTTTGACAGGGAGAATACTGATGTGCCTTCCCGATCCCCCATTCGCTGTGATGGCATTTCAGTCTCAGTCACAGAGGCCGATGTCAGGAAATCCTACAGAGGGGTGAACCCCCGAAAAGCACCTGGTCCTGATGGTATACCCGGTCGTGTTCTAAAAACCTGTGCGGACCAACTGGCGGGAGTTTTTACGGACATTTTCAACCTCTCACTTCTGAGGTCTGAGGTCCCCATCTGCTTTAAAAGGACATCAATTATACCGGTGCCCAAGAAGAGTAAGGTGACGTGCCTCAATGACTATCGACCAGTGGCACTAACGCCGGTGGTGATGAAGTGCTTTGAGAGGTTGATAATGGAGCAAATCAACTCCTACCTCGAAAAAAACCTGGACCCACTGCAGTTCGCATACCGCCACAACAGATCGACGGTGCATGCGATCTCGCTGGCCCTCCACTCCGCACTGGACCACTTGGACAACAAAAACTCATATGTCAGGCTGTTATTCATCGATTACAGCTCGGCATTCAACACAATCATCCCCTCCAAACTGGTTACCAAACTCGCAGAACTGGGTCTCTGCGCATCCCTCTGCAACTGGATCCTCGACTTCCTCATCCACAGACCACAGTCTGTTCGTATTGGTGTAAATGTGTCAGCCTCGATAACAATCAGCACGGGAGCACCTCAAGGCTGCGTGCTCAGCCCCCTGCTGTACTCACTCTATACCCATGACTGCGGAGCCAACCACAGTGCGAACTCCATCATCAAGTTCGCTGACGACTCCACTATTGTGGGGCGTATCACTGATGGGGATGAGTCAGAATATAGAAGAGAGATCGAGCAACTGTCCATATGGTGCCAGTGCAATAACCTGGCCCTCAACACCAGCAAAACCAAGGAACTGATTGTGGACTTTGGAAGGAGTAGGAGGGGGACCCACAGCCCCATTTATATCAACGGGTCGATGGTTGAAAGGGTCAAGAACTTCAAATTCCTGGGCGTGCACATCTCTGAAGATCTTTCCTGGTCCGAGAACACTAACACAATTATCAAAAAAGCTCATCAGCGCTTCTACTTCCTGAGAAGATTACGGAGTGTCGGATTGTCAAGGAAGACTCTCTCTAACTTCTACAGGTGCACAGTCGAGAGCATACTGACCGGTTGCATCGTGGCTTGGTTCGGCAATTTGAGCGCCCTGGAGAGGAAAAGACTACAAAAAGTAGTAAACACTGCCCAGTCCATCATCGGCTCTGACCTTCCTTCCATCGAGGGGATTTATCGCAGTCGCTGCCTCAAAAAGGCTGGCAGTATCCTCAAAGACCCACACCATCCTGGCCACACACTCATCTCCCTGCTACCTTCAAGTTCAAGTTCAAGTGAGTTTATTGTCATGTGTCCCTGTATAGGACAATGAAATTCTTGCTTTGCTTAAGCACACAGAAAATAGTAGGCATTTACTACAAAACAGATAAATGTGTCCATATACCATGATATAAATATATACACACATGAATAAATAAACTGGTAGTGCAAATAACAGAAAGTGGTTGCTAATAATCAGAGTTTTGTCCGAGCCAGGTTTAATAGCCTGATGGCTGAGGGGAAGTAGCTATTCCTGAACCTGGTTGTTGCAGTCTTCAGGCTCCTGTACCTTCTACCTGAAGGTAGCAGGGAGATGAGTGTGTGGCCAGGATGGTGTGGGTCTTTGATGATACTGCCAGCCTTTTTGAGGCAGCGACTGCGATAAATCCCCTCGATGGAAGGAAGGTCAGAGCCGATGATGGACTGGGCAGTGTTTACTACTTTTTGTAGTCTTTTCCTCTCCAGGGCGCTCAAATTGCCGAACCAAGCCACGATGCAACCGGTCAGCATGCTCTCGACTGTGCACCTGTAGAAGTTAGAGAGAGTCTTCCTTGACAATCCGACTCTCCGTAATCTTCCCAGGAAGTAGAGGCGCTGATGAGCTTTTTTGATAATTGCGTTAGTGTTCTCGGACCAGGAAAGATCTTCAGAGGTGTGCACGCCCAGGAATTTGAAGTTCTTGACCCTTTCAACCATCGACCCGTTGATATAAATGGGGCTGTGGGTCCCCCTCCTACTCCTTCCAAAGTCCACAATCAGTTCCTTGGTTTTGCTGGTGTTCAGGGCCAGGTTATTGCGCTGGCACCATATGGACAGTTGCTCGATCTCTCTTCTGTACTCTGACTCATCCCCATCAGTGATACGCCCCACAATAGTGGTGTCGTCAGCGAACTTGATGATGGAGTTCGCACTGTGGTTCGCTACGCAGTCATGGGTATAGAGTGAGTACAGCAGGGGGCTGAGCACGCAGCCTTGAGGTGCTCCCGTGCTGATTGTTATTGAGGCTGACACATTTCCACCAATACGAACAGACTGTGGTCTGTGGACGAGGAAGTCGAGGATCCAGTTGCAGAGGGATGCGCAGAGACCTAGTTCTGCGAGTTTGGTAACCAGTTTGGAGGGGATGATTGTGTTAAATGCTCGATGAATAACAGCCTGACATATGAGTTTTTGTTGTAGAAGGTACAGGAGCCTGAAGACTGCAACAACCAGGTTCAGGAATAGCTACTTCCCCACAGCCATCAGGCTATTAAACCTGGCTTGGACAAAACTCTGATTATTAATAACCACTTTCTGTTATTTGCACTTTACCAGTTAATTTATTCATGTGTGTGTATATATTTATATCATGGTATATGGACACATTTATCTGTTTTATAGTAAATGCCTACTATTTTCTGTGTGCTTAAGCAAAGCTAGAATTTCATTGTCCTATACAGGGACACATGACAATAAACTCACTTGAACTTGAAATCCATTCAAGATTTTTTTAAAGGGTTAACTAGCAGGAGTAAGATGGTGTGTATTTAGACTTTCAGAAAGTGTCCAACTAAGTCCCATTAATAATTTGGACGAAGGGATCAAAATATGTAGAAGTTTGCTAACCAAACCAGGGTGGCTGTGTGAGCTGAACAGGATTAGGAGAGGCTTCTTTGGATAATGACAGGTTA
Source organism: Amblyraja radiata (assembly GCF_010909765.2). NCBI lineage: Eukaryota > Metazoa > Chordata > Chondrichthyes > Rajiformes > Rajidae > Amblyraja > Amblyraja radiata. The sequence goes on along the minus strand of NC_045963.1, from coordinate 153,239 downwards.
AATTCCTCGTATGTTGCAAAACATACTTGGTGAATAAAGTGTGATTCTGAATCTGAAATGAATGAGCAGGGACATGCAGATGAAATATCATGCAGAAAATTGGTTGGAAGAAACACAAAAAAGCAGGTTCTTTATGACGCAGTATCCTGGGCATGATCAATTCCGTTGAACGTTTGCGGGAATGCCCCAGAAGAAGAAAGAACAACAACACCCTGCAAAGACCAATGCGGAGACCACATCAGATGCACAACAGGGACAATCATAGTAAATACTGTCGTTTCCAGAGTAAAAGGAATTTCAAGGCACTGCATGAAAACAGCACCGTGCCAGAATTTCAAGCTTTAGTTGCCTTCACTGGAATTCATCCCCATTCACTCACTGGATCATATGATTGATATTTGCCACCTTGATCTCCATTACTGGAATTAATGAGCTTGGCATTCTATAAAGCCTTTGCCTGAAGCAAATATGTTTTAAGTGAGAAAAGGGCGGCACGGAGGCGCAGCGGTAGAGTTGCTGCCTTACAGCTCCGGGTTCCAGAATTTGTACATTCTCCCCATGGGTTTTCTCCAAGATCTTCGGTTTCCTTTCACACCAAATACCAGTTTGTCAAGTCAAAAGAGTTTATTGTCATGTGTCCCAGATAGGATAATGAAATTCTTGCTTGCTGCACCACAACACAATATTGTAGGCATAAATACAGAACAGATCAGTGTGTCCATATACTGTAGAATATATATACACACATAAATAAACAGATAAAGTGCAATAGGCTGTTATAGTTGAGAGTTTGTTTGAAGTTGTGTTTAATAGTCTGATGGCTGTGGGGAAGTAGCTGCTCCTGAACCTGGATGTTGCAGATTTCAGGCTCCTGCACCTTCTATCTGATGGCAGCGGTGAAATGAGTGTGTGGCCAGGATTGTGGGGGTCCTTGATGATGTTGGCAGCCTCTTTGAGGCAGCGACTGTGATAGATCCCCTTGATGGTAGGGAGGTCAGAGCCGATGATGGTCTGGGCAGTGTTTACAACTTTTTGCAGCCTTTTCCGCTCCTGGATGCTCAAGTTGCCAAACCAAGCCATGATGCAACCAGTCAGCATGCTCTCTACTGTGCACCTGTAGTTCGAGAAAGCACTCCTTGACAATCCGACTCTCTGTAATCTTCTCAGGAAGTGGAGGCGCTGATGTACTTTCTTTATAATTGCATCAGTATTCTGGGACCAGGAGAGATCTTCGGAAATATGCACGCCCAGGAATTTGAAGTTCTATACCCTTTCCACCATTGACCCGTCGATATAAACAGGACTGTGGGTCCCCATCATTCCCCTTCCAAAGTCCACAATCAGCTCCTCTCAGCTGATGTTGAGAACCAAGTTATTGTGTTGGCACCATTTGGTCTATCGGTCGATCTCACTTCTATATTCTGACTCGTCCCCATCTGTGATACGTCCCACAACAGTGGTGTCGTCGGCGAACTTGATGGAGTTCGCACTATGTCCGGCCACGCATTCATGAGTATAAAGAGTGTACAGCAGGGGGCTGAGCACGCAGCCTTGAGGTGCTCCCGTGCTGATTGTTATCGAGGATGACACATTTCCACCAATACAGACAGATTGTGGTCTGTGAATGAGGAAGTCGAGGAGCCAATTGCAGAGGGATGCGCAATTGAGCTGAGATCTGAAAGCTTGGTAACCAGCTTGGAGGGGATGATGGTATTAAATGCCGAGCTGTAGTCAATGAATAACAGCCTGACATATGAGTTTTTGTTGTCCAAGTGGTCCAGAGCCAAGTGGAGAGCCAGTGAGATCGCATCCACCATTGATCTGTTGTGGCAAGTAAGCGAACTGCAGTGGGTCCAGGTTTTTGTCGAGGTATGAGTTGATTTGCGCCATGATCAGCCTCTCAAAGCACTTCATCACCACAGACGTTAGTGCCACTGGTCGATAGTCATTGAGGCACATCACCTTGCTCTTCTTGGGTACCAATATTATTGATGCCATTTTAGATCAGGTGCGAATCTCAGACCTCAGAAGTGAGAGGTTGAAAATGTCCATAAAAACTCCAGCCAGTTGGTCCGCACAGGTGTTCAAAACACGCCCGGATATACCATCAGGTCCAGGCACTTTTCGAGGGTTCACCCCTGTTGTGTATTTGGATGCTTTGAACAACTTGAATAAAGGCTCGGACACGGGAGTAATCTTACAAGCTTCTTTACTGCAGAACGCCACCTTGAGTCTCCCCCTGCACCAGATATCACAAGACACTAATTACCTATGCTAATTATCACATACCTAACACTCCTCCCCCTTTAACTTGGAGGCAGGTAACACCATTTCTATTACATACCTAACAACCCCCCTGAAGGATCTTCTAACGTCAGCCTCCGTGACTGTGACCGAAATACCATCACGGCGAATTGGTGCTCTGAGGCACATCAATGTTCTCCGTTGCAAAGCGTGCATAAAACGCATTGAGCTCATCAGGGAGTGATGCTTCACTGACATTCGAGATGTCTCCTGATTCCGCCTTGTAGGAAGTGATTGCATTCAAGCCTCGCCACAGTTGCCAAACATACGACTCATCATCCAGCTTGCAGCAGAAGTCCCTTTTGGCCTTTTTGATGGTCTTGCCAAGATCATATCTGGATTTCTTGTAGACCTCTATCTTCAGACCTGAATGCCTGGGTTCTGGTCTTCAGAAGAATGCGGATCTCATGGTTCATCCAAGGCTTCTGGTTAGGAATCACTCAGAAGGTTTTGATTGTTATGCAGTCCTCCACACATTTCTTTATGAAGTCTGTAGAGACTGTGGCGTATTCATTCGGGTCCGTTGTCGAGTCCCTGAACATTGCCTAATCTACAGACTCCAAACAGTCCTGGAGTTGTTCCTCTGCCCCCCCCTCCCCCCCCCCCTCCCCCCCGCCTGGCCCTCCGCCATGGACGGGGTTACTCCACTCCTGGTGGTGTTGTCAGTTTTGAAGCGGGCAAATAAAGTGTTTAGTTCATTGGCCACTGTGATATCACCGTGGGGGCAGGCGGGGCTGCTCTTGTAGTCAGTGATGTCCCTGACACCCTGCCACATGCTTCTGATGTCCGCGGCATTGAAGTGGTCTTCCACCCTTTGCCTGTGGATGTCTTTGGCCTTTTTTATGCCTTTGTTCAGGTTCGACCTGGCCGCACTGTAGGCAGAAGTGTCCCTGGATTTAAAGGCATTGTTGCGTGCCCTTAGCAGATCCTGAACCTCCTCGTTCATCCAGGGTTTCCGGTTTGGGAACATCTTTATTTGCTTGTCCACTGTGACAGTCTCCACACAGCAGTTGATGTAGGAGAGCACAGTGGATGTGTACTCCTCCAAGTCTATCTCTGTACCACTGGTTGCCTGTTGGGCAAACAGGTCCCAGTCGGTGCGATCAAAGCAGTCCTGGAGTTGTAGGGTTGCGTCCTCGGGCCATATTTTGACCGTCCTTATTGCAGGTTTGGTCTTACGGATGAGGGGTTTGTATGCAGGCAGTAGAAACAGTGAGAGGGGATCGGATTGTCCCCGGGATGGGCAGGGGAGAGCTCTGTAAGCGTCCTTGATGTTGGTGTACACTTTATCCAGCGTGTTTGAGCCCCTGGTAGGGCACTGCACATGCTGGTGGAATTTGCGGAGTGCGGCTCGTAGGTCGACCTGATTAAAGTCCCCTGCAACAATGAAGGCACCGTCGGGGTGAGCATCCTGCTGCTTACTGATGGCTGAGTGCAGCTGTGCTAGTGCTAGGTTAGCATTAGCCTGTGGTGGGATGTATATGGCCATGATGATAACCACAGTAAACTCCCGAGGCAGGTAAAATGGCCAACATTTAAGCAGTAGGTATTCCAGGTCTGGGGAACAGTAGCTCTCTACTGCAGTGTGGTTGGTGCACCAGCCATTGTTGATGTAGATGCAGAGCCTGCCACCCTTGCTCTTACCGGAGTCCTTTGTTCTATCAGCACGATGCAGTGACAGGTTGGTTAGGTCCACAGCCCCATCGGGAACCAGCGCGCTGAGCCAGGTCTCTGTGAAGATCAGCACACAGCAGTCTTTCAGGGATCGCTGGGTGTTGATCCAGAGCCTTACCTCATTCAGCTTGTTGGTGAGTGACCGGACATTCGCGAGAAAGACACTTGGAAGCGATGGTCTTTGTGGAGCCCTCCGTAGCCTGTCCTGCACCCCCGCTCGCTTTCCACGTTTCTGCTTTCACTCCCGTCGCTTGCTCCGTCTCCTACCCTCCGGAGTGGTGATCCAGGGGGCTGTTCTGCCCAGCTCTATCGGGATTTTGGTAAGGGTACTGTAGTACTCACAAGCCAGTTTCTCGCAGCCATGTCCGATATTGAGCAGTTCCGTGCGGCTCCATGTGTGACCCGCCGGGATAGCGATGCGGGTCCTGGATTTCCTCGTCCTGGAGGTGAGTTTCTTCCTATGGTTACTGGGGTTTCTAGGGGTTCTCGGGGTTCTGAGGTTTTTAAATACCTTATTTTCACAGCCGCGTTCGGTACCGGGCTGCTCCGAATTAACTCGGACTTGGGAGCGCAAAGCCGCTGCGTCTGAACGCACCGCCATCTTCAGGTGTCTTTATGGTTGGCTTTGTTGAAATCCCCGGCAATGGTGGTAAATGCCTCGGGGCAAGCCGTCTGGTGTTTGTTGACCACGGCGTGCAGGACTTGGAAAGAACTGCCATGTCTGAGCACCACGCAGAGTTGACCATGAGGCGGACGCCCCCTCCTCTCCCTTTCCCAGATGCCAGTGTATGGTCCATGTAATGGATGGAGAAACCTTCAGGCTGGACTGCTGAGTCTGGGGAGCTGGTGGTGAGCCATGTCTGTGTGAAACAGAACACAGAGCATTCCCTCAGCTCCCATTGGTAAAGCAGCCTTGCTCTTATGTCCTCCACTTTATTTTCAAGGGACTGTACATTTGTCAGGAGGATGGTAGGGAGAGGGGGTCCAAGTCCCCTGCGCGTCAGTCTGACCTGAAATCCTGCCCGTCGGCCACGTTTCCAGACACAATGGAGGCCTCGTCGTTTCCAGGTACTGTGTTTACTGTACCTGCTGCTTCTGCGAACCTGCGCTGGAACAGGGATTCCCTTGCATACGGCAGCTCGTATGTGTCTTGTGAGTCTGTGGCTATGACCTCTGTGAGTCTGTGGAATTCTCTGCCTCAGAGGAGGGTTCTCTGGAAACTTTCAACAGTGAGCTAGATAGGGCTCTTGAAGATAGCGGAATCAGGGGATATGGGGAGAAGGCAGGAACGGGGTACTGATTGTGGGTGATAAGCCATGATCACATTGAATGGCGGTGCTGGCTTGAAGGGCCGAATGGCCTACTTCTGCACCAATTGTCTATTGATACTGTTGGTGTGCGGGGATCGCTGGTCGGTGCGGACTAAGGGCCTGTTTCAGCACTGTATCTTTAAGCTAAACTCAAACATGGGTGAAGTCTGCACGAAAACTCAGAATCACAATTCAAACACCAGTGCGCTAACTGTCAAATATTGGCACATGCCAGATTTTGGTTAACAGTTACTACATCGCAAAGCCTATTTTTGTAAAAGATAGATAAATATTTGAGGCACAGGAAAATAAAAGCTTGCAGGAAAAGGCCAAGGTTATAGGATTGTTCCAGCAAAGAATCAATGATCCCTTATGCACTTCCATACCTGCACCTCAAACGTCTGGATTGAATCCCCTTCTTCATTATACGTATACTGTCCCAACAGGACCCCTTCAGCTTGATTTTCATCATCCAAGCCCTGTGAACAAATGGAAAATAGTAAGCTTTCATTGTCACAGAGGGCTGTGGAGTTCAAGTCAGTGGATACGTTCAGGGCTGCCAACTCTCAGGCTTTTGGCATGAGACTCACGCATTTCGACAAATTCTCACGCTCTCACGCTGATCACAAATTTATCACGCTCTGTCGTGAGAAATTCGGTGATCAACAAGAATTTCAACTGCATGGTCCGTGGGTGGAGAGCCAGGGCGGAGGGAGGGATGGAAGCAGCGGCGGAGGCAGATGCGGACGGGGAGCCAGGTCTGGCGAATGTTTGCCGGGCTGGCGAGTCGCTCGCTGCAGCTCCGGCCATGGAGCAGCCTCAGTGCAAGAGTCCTGGGCCGTCGGAAGCGTTGTGCCGCTGCCGTTAAGTCTCTGTACCGGCATGGATCAGGTAGCGTCTCTGGAGAGAAGGAATGGGTGACGTTTCTGGTCGTGACCTTTCTAAGGGTCTCGACCTGAAACCTTTAGAAGGGTCTCGACCCGAAATGTCACCCATTCCTTCTCTCCAGAGATGCTGCCTGTCCTGCTGAGTTGCTCAAGCATTTTGTGTCTCTCTTCGGTTTAACCAGCATCTGCAGTTCCTTCTCACACAATGAGACCCAACAAGCCGACTTTGAAGCTAGTACCACTCGGGTGGGGGAGGGACGGAGATAGAGGTGATGTTAAAGAAATCGCTATTCATACTCAATCGGGGAAATTAGTTCATATCTGTCTTTAAATTGATATTTTGTTCATCTTTAAATGTAAGTCTTGGATACATGTATCGCGGGAACAAATAAGCAAAGGCAGGATGGTAAATATTAACTACAAATTAACTTCAGAAAATGAAACTTGTAGAGATGAACTTTGCCCTTCACTTTACAATGAATTATCAATCAGGGATTATGCAGTAAATGTCATTCAAATACTCTGCAACCTTGGGATAATATTGTTCTTGTTCAAATATGATAGGTAAGTTGATTTGTTCAATATTATAATTAGTTCAAAGATACAGTGTGGAAACAGGCCCTTCGGCCCCTCGAGTCCATGCCGACCATCGATCACCTGTTCACACTGGTTCTATGTTATCCCACTTTCTCATCCATCCCCGACACACTAGGGGGCAATTTACAGAGGGCCAAATAACCTACAAACCCGCACGTCTTTGGGATGTGGGAAGAAACCCACGCAGTCACAGGAAGAACGTGCAAACTCCACACAGACAGCACCCGAAACCAGGATCGAACCCAGGTCTCCGGCGCTGTGGGGCATTAATTGTAATGCGAATACTTGGGCCTCTGCTGATATGTCGGGATGATTACCCAATATTACTGATTGTTAATCCATTATATTATTGATTATATATATTACGCCCGTTCTCCTTTATCTGTACATTGTGAGCGGCTTGCTTGCATTTACCGGATAGCACGCAACAAAACCTATTCCCTGTACCTCGCTACAGGTGGCAATAGTAAACTAAATCAATCTATTTACAGTACATGTATCTCTGTGTTGTTGCTTTAACCGGCCTGTTAAAGTGCAGCAACTGAGAATGTCATTGTTCTGATGTTGCTGCACGTGACAACTAAACACTCTTGTCTTCATTCTACACTTGAAATTACCACAATTACATTTAAACGGCATTTGGACAGGTACACGTGCAGGAAGGAACTGCAGATGCTGGTTTAAACTGATAGACACAAAGTGCTGGAGTAACTCAGCGGGTCAGGCAGCATCTCTGGAGGAAAGGAATGGGTGATGTTTCGGACTGAAGGTCTGGTTAGTTGGCTTAGTATAAGTGCAAATTCCCTAGTGTGTGTAGGATAGTGTTAATAACCATATAACAATTACAGCACGGAAACAGGCCATCTCGGCCCTACAAGTCCGTGCCGAACACTTATTTTCCCCTAGTCCCATCTACCTGCACTCAGACCATAACCCTCCATTCTTTTCCCATCCATATACCTATCCAATTTATTTTTAAATGATAAAATAGAACCTGCCACCACCACTTCCACTGGAAGCTCATTCCACACCGCTACCACTCTCTGAGTAAAGAAGTTCCCCTCATGTTACCCCTAAACTTCTGTCCCTTAATTCTCAAATCATGTCCTCTTGTTTGAAACTTCCCTACTCTCAATGGGAAAAGCTTGTCCACGTCAAGTCTGTCTATCCCTCTCATCATTTTAAAGACCTCTATCAAGTCCCCCCTTAACCTTCTGCGCTCCAGAGAATAAAGACCTAACTTATTCAACCTTTCTCTGTAACTTAGTTGCTGAAACCCAGGCAACATTCTAGTAAATCTCCTCTGTACTCTCTCTATTTTGTTGACATCCTTCCTATAATTGGGCGACCGAAATTGTACACCATACTCCAGAATTGGTCTCACCAATGCCTTGTACAATTTTAACATTACATCCCAACTTCTATACTCAATGCTCTGATTTATAAAGGCTAGCATACCAAAAGCTTTCTTTACCACCCTATCTACATGAGATTCCACCTTCAGGGAACTATGCACAGTTATTCCTAGATCCCTCTGTTCAACTGCATTCCTCAATTCGCTACCATTTACCATGTAGGTCCTATTTTGATTTGTCCTGCCAAGATGTAGCACCTCACACTTATCAGCATTAAACTCCATCTGCCATCTTTCAGCCCATTCTTCCAAATGGCCTAAATCTCTCTGTAGACTTTGGAAATCTACTTCATTATCCACAACACCACCTATCTTAGTATCATCTGCATACTTACTAATCCAATTTACCACACCTTCATCCAGATCAATGATGTACATGACAAACAACAGTGGACCCAACACAGATCCCTGAGGCACCCCACTAGTCACCTGCCTCCAACCTGACAAACAGCCATCCACCATTATTCTCTGGCATCTCCCATTCAGCCACTGTTGAATCCATCTTGCTACTCCTCTCTCTCTTTTTCAGAACCAAGTGTCCAATTTCCCTTGAAAACCATGGCTCTTTCCAATTTTTACTATTTCCTTTCAACCGAACAGGGACATAAAGATTCTTTTTTTTTTTTATTTTTTTTATTTTTATTAGAAGTACGGTAAATTACAATAACACACAACACATATATCTTAATACATTTTTTGTACCGCTTCATTTTTTTTTTTTTTTTAAAGCTTTAAGAAAAAGATAGAAGTAAGGAAAGTAAAGAAGGTGCGCAAGAGTTGTGAAGTGCAGAAGAGTGTTGGGAAAAGAAAGCCCCTTAGAAAAGAAGTTAGAGAAGGAAGTAAAGTAAGAAAGTAGACCCTAGAAAAGAAAGAAAAAGAAAGTAAGGACAATCGCTCTATTATAACATTAAACTCCGCAGAAAGACTACCAACCAAGTCTGTTTTTGTTGTTTTATCTCCCAATGCCAGGTCCTGATACCATTTATTTATTTATTTATTTTTAAAAATTACTATTGCACCTCATGCTTGTAATAGGTCCATAAACGTAGACCACGTCTTTTGGAATTGGTTTGCTTTATCTGCTAAGAGGAATCTCATCTCTTCCAGATGTAATGTTTCAAACATATTTGATATCCACATTTTTATTGTTGGTGTGGGCGCAATTTTCCAGAATTTAAGTATGAGCTTTTTTCCCATTATTAGCCCGTAATTGAGTAAATTCTTCTGATACACGTTTAATTCAGGGATACCTTCCGATATCCCAAAAATGATCCATTCTGGTTTTGGTACCAGTTTTATTTTAATTAATTTTGAAAAAATATCAAATATTCCATGCCAGAATTTTTGGATTTTTGTACAAAAAACAAAAGAATGCGCTATGGTAGCTTCTTGACACAGACATTTATCACAGATTGGTGAAACATTGGGAAAGATTTTATTTAATTTAGTTTTTGAATAGTATAGTCTATGTAATGTTTTGAATTGGATAAGCGTATGTCGTACATTGATCGAGCATTTATGCACCTGTAGTAAATGTTTATCCCAGCTCTCTTTTGAAATTTTTATAGCTAATTCTTGTTCCCAGTCTCTTCTAATTCCATCTGTTGTGGGTATTTCTATGTTTAAAATGATATTATATAAGTACGATATTAAGTTAGCTGATTCCGCCTTTGTCTTCATTGCTTCATCCAGTAAGTCGGAAGGCATATTATGATAGTCTTTTGTGTATTTTTTCAAATAATCACAAATTTGAAGATATTTAAAATATTGGTTATTTTTCAAATTATATTTCAGTTGTAGTTGTTGAAATGATAGTAATTTTCCCACTTCATACAGATCTTCGAGCGTTTTGATTCCCATTCTTTCCCAATGTATAAATGATTTGTCTATGATTGATGGTTTAAACGATGGGTTATTGGCTATTGGTATTGAGAGAGATAGGTTTCTTAATTTTAGATTCTGTTTTATTTGTTTCCATGTTCTAATTGTGCTATGTATAATTGGGTTTTTATTATAATTTTTATTATTCAGATTTATTGGTGAGAGGATAATCGCTCCTATATTACTCGGGGAGCAATCCCCTTTTTCCATTACAATCCAGTCCGCCTGCTGGGCAGAATTGTCCAGCAGGTGAATCATATTTTTAATATTTACTGCCCAATTATAATACATAAAGTTAGGGAGCGCTAGACCCCCCCACTCTTTTCGTTTATTAAGGTGTGTTCTTTGTATTCTATGGGGTTTATAATCCCATATGAAATTTGTAATGTCTGAGTCCAATTTTTTGAAAAACTTTTTTGGGAGATATATAGGTATTGATTGAAATAGGTATAGAATTTGTGGTAAGAAAATCATTTTTATAGCGTTTATTCTGCCTATTAAGGACATCGGAAGTGTTTTCCAGAATTTAATCAAATTATTTAATTTCTTAAGTAGGGGATTATAATTGGCTTTAAACATATCCTGGTAATTTCTAGTAATTTCAATTCCCAAATATTTGAATTTTTCTGTAGCTATTTTAAAGGGGAATTTCCTGAGATGTGTTGAGTCTTTTGGTTTTATCGACATAATTTCACTTTTGTTCCAATTTATTCTATATCCTGAAAAGGATCCAAAGTCCTCAATTAAATTTAATATATTCGGTATACTAATTTGTGGTTTTGTGATGTACAGTAGTACATCATCGGCATATAGGGATATTTTGTTATTTGAATATTTTGTATTATAACCGTAAATATCCAGGTGTGTTCTTATTTTTTCAGCAAGGGGTTCAATTACCAAAGCAAATAACAGCGGAGATAATGAACAACCTTGTCTATTGCCCCTTGATAGTTCAAATTTCGAGGATAATATATTATTAGTTAGTATTCTAGCCGTAGGTTTGTTATATAATAGTTTTATCCATGCAATGAAGTTCTCTCCCAATTGGAATTTTTGCAATACTTTAATCATATAATCCCATTCTACTTGATCAAACGCTTTTTCTGCATCCAGTGAGATGATAGCTAACTCTTGGTCGTGAGATTTATGTGAGTGCATTATGTTAAGCAAACGTCTCAAGTTATTGAATGAATGTCTCTTAGGTATAAATCCTGTTTGATCCTCATTTATTAATCTACTAACATACCTGCTTAGTCTACTGGCTAGTGTTTTCGCTATTATTTTTTGATCCGTATTTAACAAAGCAATAGCTCTATATGAACCTGGTTCTTCTATATTTTTATCTTTTTTAAGTATTAATATGATCGTTGATTCTGCTAGTGTTTCAGGTAAGCTTTGCTCCTCAAAAGCATATGTATACATTTTCTGTAATCGTGGAGTAACTATGTCATAAAAAGATTTATAAAATTCATTACTGAATCCATCTGGTCCTGGTGTTTTTCCATTCTTTAGTGTTTTTATTGTGTCTTCTATCTCCTTAGAAGTAATTTGTGCTCCCAGTTCCTCTTGTTCCCTCAGTTCTAATTGTGGTAGGTTACAGTTATCTAGAAATTCTGAAATTTTATTATTGTCTATTAACGTTTTAGATGTGTATAGATTCTGGTAAAATTGAGCAAATCTTTTATTGATATCCTTGGGTAATGTTAATAATTCCCCTCTATCTGATTTAATCTTTAATATTGCATTCTCTTTTTCCCGTTTTTTCAGTTGGCGTGCTAAAAGTTTGTGGGGTTTATCCCCGAATTCGAAGTGTTCTTGTTTTGTGATTTGAAATAATGTTATAACTTTCTCTGACAGTAATTTATTTAGCTTGAATTTCAATAATAGGATTTTATTATGTTTATCCATAGTTGGATCTTTAGCATTATCTGTATCTAATTGTTTTATTTGTTCTTCTAAATGTCTTTGTTCATTCTTATTCTTTTTATTTTGATAAGCTTGAAATGAAATAATGACTCCTCTAATAAATGCTTTGAAGGATTCCCATAATAGCGTGGGGGATATATCTGGTGTATCATTTATCTCAAAAAATAGGTCCATCTGTTTTTTTAGATATATACTCCCTTGTGGGTCTTTTAAAATTTGCGAGTTAAACCTCCAGAACGATTTATTCATAGACATTCCTTCTAGTTTTAAAACAAAAGTTAACGGGGAGTGGTCTGAGATCGCATTAGTGTGGTATTTAGGGTTCATAGTGTGCGGAATTAATTTTGTATCCACAAGAAAATAGTCTATCCGTGAGTATGTTTTATGCACCGTTGAATAAAACGAATAATCCCTTCCCGTCGGGTTTGCAATCCTCCACACATCTACTATATTTGTGTTTTCCATATATGTATGTTCACTGGTTTTAGATTTCCTATTACCTTTTTGTTTTTGCATCGATTTATCTAGATAAGGGTCTAAAACACAGTTAAAGTCTCCTCCAATTATGACATTTTGATAATTACATTCTGCAATTATATTCAGAATTTTATTAAAAAATTGAGGATTATCAAAATTGGGCGCATATATGTTTACCAACGTAATTGGCGTATTATTGATCTCTCCTGCTACTATAAGGTATCTCCCTTCCTTATCTGAAATAATATTCTTTGATTTAAATGGAATTCCTTTACGAATAATGATAGCGGTACCTCTAGATTTGGAAGTAAATGAAGAGTGAAATGTTTGGCCTATCCAGTTCGCCCTCAGTCTCGTCTGATCTTGATGTTTAAGATGCGTTTCCTGTAGAAACGAAATATCCGTGTTGTATGATTTCAACTGAGCTAGTATCTTGCCCCTTTTAATAGGTTCATTAATACCCCTTATATTCCAACTGCATAGTGTGATTCCTCCCATTTTCTTTTGATTGTCGTCATACATTTCTACCTATTTTGATGACCTTATTTATTATGGTGCATTCATACCTCAGGACTCTGGTTATTTTGGGAGCATTTATAATATAGACTTCCTTGGTAGTTCCCCTCTGCGATTGTCCTTGAAAAGAAAACACATAGATGTGACATATTGTGATAATAAAAAAAAAAGTATATCAAATAAATTTACGGTGTCTGAGTTTCGGACACCGTAGTGAGTGACCCACTCGTCTGTGGGGTACGACATCTATATCGCTTCCGGCGTAGATGTTAAAAAGTTAGCCCCGCTGCCTTTATTACCCAAACCCTAGGGGGTCGGTACCGTTTCCAAATAAGTTCTATTTCACCCAGTTGCAGTATATATATATATGTTTCATTCCAACTTATCAAATCTAATCATGTATTAAGTTACATATATTCCTCACTCTTTATCTCTTAACTATTTGTAAATGGTTTTAGTATTGTTAAAAGTGAGTTGTTCGCTGAAAGGGTTAACCGAAGTCAGGCTCCTGGAACTGTGCCAGGTGCCCGAGTCTCCTCCCCTCCCCACTCGAGCTGCGGAACATATGTGATTACGGCTGTCTGCGTTATAAAGCAGGCAACACATTTTTATCAGTTTCAGTTGCTATTTCTATATTAGTATTGTTAGTTATTAATTATTATTAATTCTCAATATTTTGTAAAACTATATAAGCCGTGTGATGTTTTTCGCTCTCAGCTCAGCAGATTCACTCCCATGTTATCAGTCTTTCCTCGTTTGAGCACAGAATGTCCTTGAGTTAGATTCCGCAATGTTCAAGGCGAGATAATAATGTCTAGACACGTCTCTTGGAAAATCTGTTGCGTGTAGTAATTTTTAAAGATTGGTGTTGTTCGCTTATTTCACTTTTCTTGTGATATTCTTGTTGGGGGGATAAGCAAATTAATTTGTTCATGACGTCTTGGTGATCAATCTTCAGTTGTTGCTGCCTTGGCCACGATTTCTTGAGCGTATTTAAGAGATTCCACCGAGTTAATAAATGTTTTTGAGATTCCCCTGAAAGTAATACGCATTCTGGCCGGATAATACACTCCACATCTGACACACTTGACCTCGTAAAGAGCTTCTCTGGTCTGTGAGAACTTTCTTCTCTTCAGAACAATCTCGTGAGGGTAGTCCCGTAGGAGTTTAATAGAATCATTTCTGTACATCATGTTCTCTCCGTATTTGATCTTTTTCATCAGCGCTTCCATTGTTGGGATATCCCGAAGTTTGATTATGATCTGTCTTGGGTAGGCATGTTCTCCTTGAGATCTTGGTTTAACTCTGGGTAGTCGATGTGCTTCTTCAATTACAGGTGCCTCAGATAGATTGAGCACGTGTTTAATTAGGTTGGCAGTGTACCCACGAGCATTGTCCCCTTCAGCTCCCTCTTTTACTCCACGTATTCGTATATTTTGACGTCTTGAGCGAGCTTCTAGGTCAACATATTTATCAGAAACCTTTGTAAGTTGGCTCTTGAGGCTGTCTATTTCTGACTTCATCGTCTGCATCTCTCCAGCCATCTCTTCCACAACAGCTTTTATATCTTTCACTGCAGTTACATTTGCAGAAACAGTTTCATGCACAGCCTCAAACATCTTTGTGGACTCTTCTGCCACCTTATTAATTTTCTCCGTTAATTCTTCTTGCACATCATCAACTTTTTTTTGCAGAGCCCCAATGCACTCAAGTATTTTTTCATTACCGGCATTAATAAATGCATGCATGTTTTCCATCAAATTTAAGTTTCCAGCTTTCAACTCATTTTTCAAATCTCTTACCGAGTTCTTTAACTCCTCCATTTCGGTTTTCTCTTTTGTGGTCATCTCAGTCTTAGATCGTGTAGCCATTCCAGAGTCCACTCCAGAGGTCAGTTTTGCAGTTTCTTGGTGTTCCTGAGTCTTCAGCAGGTGTTTTGTAGCTTTCCTCTGTGGGCTCTGACCTGGAGACGTTTTTTTCATTTAAAATGCCTTTCCCTCCGTTAAATTCACGGCGCTTACTGATGACGTCATCAGCACCGCGACATGAGACTCCGGTAAGTTTTTAAAAACGGTCCCGACCTCCTGACCCGATTTTAACGCGAAAAATCGCGATTTTTTCAGCGGAGCTAGAAAGTTTGCGACTGCTAACAAAGCATGTCGCCACCGGAAGACATAAAGATTCTGTACTCTTAAAATTTCCCCTTTAAATGCCCTCCATTTTTCTTCTACATCCTTCCCATAAAACAAAATGTCCCAATTCACTCCTTTTAAATCCTTTCGCGTCTCATCAAAGTTAGCCTTTCTCCAATCAAAAATCTCAACCCTAGGTCCAGTTCTGACCCTCTCCATAATTATATTGAAACTAATGGTATTGTGATCACTGGACCCGAACTGTTCCCCAACGCATACCTCCGCCACCTGACCTGTCTCATTTCCTAACAGGAGGTCCAGCGTTAATGTGTTGGGGTCGCTCGTCGGTGCGGACTCGATGGGCCGAAGGGCCTGTTTCCATGTTGTATCTCTAAACTGAACCCTGTCCGGCTAGCAGGGCTGTGTAGGGCCGAGTGCCGGGACATGGTGACATCTGGCTCTGATCTCCACAAAGCCAATCACGTAGAGAGCAGCAATATTACAACATTTTGAGATTTTAAAAATCAAATCTGCAATTTATCCCATCAGATAAAGCATAAAATGAAGTTTAATTTGACACCTAATTCAATTTCATATCTTCAGTATTAAAAAGGTTATGGCCATTTTCATACTCGGAAATTAGCATCTTGTTCCCTATTGCTTTTCCATTGACTTAACACAAAGCTGTGATCGAGGACAGTCAAAAGCCCATAACTTTCATAAAAATCTAGAGTACTGAATGGAATTTTTAGTTATTATAGATTGAAGCATTCTGAAACAAATATAAAACATCTTTTTATATCACAGATGGAAGGAATTTAATGTTTAATTCCCATAAATGAATCTAGAAACAGCCACTCAATATAATTACAATTATTATTTCTTCGCACAATACATGGGACTAAAACTAATATTTAGTCTAAAAATATTGACTATGGGTAGACAATAACACAAAATATAGATGATTTAGATGCTCTTATGACATGATTGTCCAGAAGAAAAGCATTAAAATCATCTTGCGAGTGGGTTTTTCTGTAACGCGATCGATTGTAATGTTGCATTTGCGGTGAATTTGAGCCCCATATCTGCAGGAAAAACACTGCCAGTCCGTATGGGGTAAAAACTCACATTTTTGCAAATGAAAATCAGATTAAAACCATCCCGAGAAACAAGTTTATATGTAAAACTAGACCAAGTGCACACCCGTTGGGTCTGTTCCCCCAACGTGCGGTTGTGGGGGGGGGGGAGGCGGCATGCAGCGTCACACACACTAACTATCCCCCCCCCCCCCCGCACTCACGCTAATAACTTGATATTATATTAATATTATTAATTTGCTCCTTTTACCCCATAAACACCCTATCTACTGATGCATAGCCCCCAACTTGCAGTCACACCTAGAGAGGGCGAGGGCAGAGAGAGAAGGGGAAGAGACAGAGAGAGAGAGACAGAGACGCGGAGAGAGGGGCAAGAGGGAGAGGGGAGTGGAGAGGAGGAGAAGAGGGAGGGTGGGTGAGGGGAGAAAGGTGAGGGAGGAGGGGAGGAGAGAGAGGGTGAGAGTGAGGGAGAGAGAGAGGGGGTGCTGAGAGGGGGGTGAGGGGAAGGGGTGGGGAGCAGGGAGGGGGAGGTAGTGGGGAGGGTGGAGGGAAGTGGGTAGGTTGTGTGGAGGGGAGGGGGTTTAGGGGAGGGAGGGAGGGTGGGGGAGGGGATGGAGGGGAGGAGGGGAGAGAGAGAGAGGGGGGAGAGGGCGGAGGAGAGAGGGGGGGAGGGGGAGGAGAGAGGGGGAGGGGAGGGGGAGGAGAGAGGGGGAGGAGAGCGGGGTAGGAGAGGAGGGAGAGAGGGGCGAGAGAGGGGAAAATGGGGGGGAAAGAGGAAAGAGGGGGAGAGAGAGGGTGTGCTGAGAGGGGAGGGGGAGTGGTGGGGAGCAGGGAGGGGGAGGGAGGGTGGAAGGAAGGGTGTAGGGGTGTGTGGAGGGGAGGGGGGTTCAGGGGAGGAATGGTGGGGGAGAAAAAGAGAGGAGAGAGAGGGGGAGAGGGGGGGGAGGAGAGGGGGGAGTGGAGAGGGGGGGAGGAAAGAGGGGAGGAGAGGAAAGGGGGGAGGAGAGGGGGGGAGAGAAGAGGGCGGGGAGAGGAGGGGGGAGAGAAGAGGGGGGAGGAGAGGAGGGAGAGGAGAGGAGAGGCGGGAGGGGAGGGGTGAGGTGGGGAGAGGAGAGGAGAGGAGGGGAGAGGGGGGAGAGGGGGGAGAGGAGAGGGGGGAGAGTGAGGAGAAGTGAGGGGGAGGTAGGGGGGAGGGAAGAGGGTAGGCAGTGCGGAGGGGAGGGGGTTTAGGGGAGGGAGGGAGGGTGGGGGAGGGGATGGAGGGGAGGAGGGGAGAGAGAGAGGGGGGAGGGGGAGGAGAGAGGGGGAGGGGGAGGGAAAGGAGAGAGGGGGAGGAGGGGGGAGGGGGAGAGAGGGAGAGGGGAAAGAGGGAGAGAGAGAGGGTGTGCTGAGAGGGGAGGGGGAGAGGTGGGAAGCAGGGTGGGGGAGGGAGGGTGGAGGGAAGGGGGTAGGGGTGTGTGGAGGGGAGGGGGATTTAGGGGAGGAATGGTGGGGGAGGGGAGGGGGGGAGAAAAAGAGGGGAGAGAGAAAGGGGGAGAGGGGGGAGGTGAGGAAGGGGAGAGGGGGGAGAGGGGGGAGGAGAGGGGGGAGGAGAGGGGGGAGAGGAGAGGGTGGAGAGGAGAGGGGGGGAGAGGAGAGGGGGGAGAGGAGAGGGGGGAGAGGAGAGGGGGGAGAGGAGAGGGGGGGAGGAGAGGGAGGGGGGAGGAGAGGGGGGAGAGGAGAGGGGGGGAGAGGAGAGGGGGAGAGGAGAGGGGGGAGAACCTCAAAAACATTTTAGAACCAAAAAAGACACATCTGCAAGCATTGTAGAACCAAAAGGCGCCAAAGTCGAGAACACGACCAGTGGCAGAACTGCAGCGCCGCTGAAGGTAAGTTTTGTAACATACGTATATAGAGCAGCACCGCAGATCAATGGGTCTCTGGTGCTTGGAGTCGGTCCACAGACACAGAGGAGATTGGATGTTACTCCGGCTTTTTGCGTCCCTATCAGTGACTTGAAGAGTGGGCTGGACAACGAGTGATTCAGCTGGTCACGGCTCCCCTGATCTACGTTATTCCCATGCACTTATGGGCCTGTCCCATTGAGGCGACTCTTTAGGCGACTGTCAGTTTTATTAGCATTCACCTACAACACCTCGCGACAACCTACGACAACATCCAACAGCAAAAATTGTTGCCCCTGTCTCTTGTAGTCGCCCAAAAGGTCACCTAAGTGGGACAGGCCCTTCAGGCTGTGGCTTGGTGCATCCCTTGGGCTTAGTCCCTCGCAATTTGTCACTCCCAACTCTCACCCAATTTTGGCAGCCCTGTACTTTTAAGGCAGAGATAGACAAATTCTTGATTACAACGGGTGTCAAGGGTTATTTTGGGAACAGGGATGGGTTGTTGGGTGGAGGTTGCTATGGAAGGAATCTGCAGTCTCTATCCCTCTATGATTTCTGCCAATTTACCTCAACCCTGCACAATGAGAAATCGCACTACAATTTTCCAGCAGAGCCCATTGCTGCTTTTGGTTCATGATGTGACAATTATTAAGTTAATGCAGAGAACAAGAGTTACTGAGACATTTTTAACACCTTGTTCCCAAGACAGATACTCTCACACCATTTATAAAGTATCAGGACAAATACCTGAATCAGCAGGACCTCCGTCTCAGACAGTGTGATCAAATGCAACCCGAAATATGCTTTCTCCGATTTCCTCTAAAACTTTCTTTGCTTAAAAACCTATACCCTCTGGATTTAGGCACCTCTGTAGCTACAGGCAAAAGCTGGCAAATGGGATTAGTTGTACGGGTACTTGGCTGACGTGGACGTGTTGGGCCCAAAGGGCCTGTTTCTCTGCTATATGACTCCATAAGTAGATTTTTAAAATCTAAACTCAATTGAAGATTTGACAAACACACTGACAATCAACATTCAGGTGAGAGGAATGGGGAGCATAAAGCATTGTAGTTTGGTTAAAGCAGATGGAAGGAGCCCACTTTTCCTTCAGGAAGGATATTTTTGCTATGGAGGGATCACATCAAAAGTGCAGCAGATTAACTGTAGGGATGGCAGGGCTGACGTCTGAAGAGCAATCTGGTCAATATTCACTGGGGTTTGGAAGGAATGATAATTTTAGAGAAACCTACACAATTTAGAAGTTCTAAATGCAGGAAGATTGTTCCCGATGTTGGGGAAGTCCAGGACAAGGGGTCACAGCTTAAGGATAAGGGGGAAATCCTTTAAAATCGAGATGAGAAAAACCTTTTTCACACAGAGAGTGGTGAATCTCTGGAACTCTCTGCCACAGAGGGTAGTTGAGGCCAGTTCATTGGCTATATTTAAGAGGGAGTTAGATGTGGCCCTTGTGGCTAAGGGGATCAGAGGGTATGGAGAGAAGGCAGGTACGGGATACTGAGTTGGATGATCAGCCATGATCATATTGAATGGCGGTGCAGGCTCGAAGGGTCGAATGGCCTACTCCTGCACCTAATTTCTATGTTTCTATGTTTCTAACAGGACTGGGAAGATTAGAGGTAAGATGTTCCTGATTCTGGGGAGATTCAGGACCAGTTTCACAGTGCAAGGATAAGGCGAGGTCATGTAGAACTCAGAGGGGGAGAAATCTCTTCATCCAGAGTAGTGATCTACCACCTCCAGTTTAAATTCCATTTGGAATATTTTGGAGGACCAAGAAACCAAGAACCAAGAATTCTCTATCATGGAATGCAATTGAAATCAGATCGTTGAATATACTCATGTGTTAAATATTGTTTTTGTAGCTAGAGGGACCAAGAGGTATGGGGAGAAAGATATGGGAAGTCCACCAACTGGGGATCAATTTGTATGATCAACCATGATCACACTGAGGGGTTGAGTGGGGTTGAAGGGCCACATTGCTTACACCTGTTCAAAATTTCCATGTTTCTATTCCATATCCCAGAACTGTGGTACTGAACAAGCACGCATGATGGGCCAATACATGACTTTTTTTGACATATATATCAATACCTTGCATTCTTCTGACTGGGAAGAACTGTTACGCAGACATAGTATGTTTCACATAAACCTGGGGAAAGCAGAAGACACACACTAGTTGTGGTGCCCCCAACAGCAAATCTTGAAGTTGTGGACATATGGCGTCCCTGTACCTTTCTGCCTCTAGGAGAGGATTCGAAGGTCACTGCTTTCAAGACAGTAGGGAGCAGCAGTACAAGGATTATATACCTGAATGACAGCTCTGGGTGAGTGAGATTGGTACCACAGTGGAATGACAAACAGACTATGAATAGTCTTGGTCTCTAACGTCTCTGTGCAGCGTGTGTGGATCACACTGCCACCTAACAAGATAAAAAATAATTATAATCATATCACTGAATGGACAAAGCTAATCATGAATCCTTCAAGAAATATGCAGGTTTGCAGTGAACTGGTTCTGGACTCGTCCAACATTGGGAACATTTTTCCTGCTTCTAGCTTCTCCAGTCCTTTTAAAATTTTATATGTTTGCATTAGATCTCCCCTCATCCTTCTCAACTCCAGTGAATACAAGCCAAGTCTTTTCAATCTTTCCTGATATGACAGTCCCGCCATCCCAGGGAATAATCTCGTGAACCTACGCTGCACTGCCTCAATCACAAGGATGTCCTTCCTCAAATTAGGAGACCAAAACTGTACACAATACTCCAGATGTGGTCCCACCAGAGCCCTATACAACTGCAGAAGGGCCTCTTTACTCCTATTCTGAAATCCTCTTGTTATAAAGGCCAACATTCCATTAGCTTTCTTCACTGATGTACCTGTAAGCCAACTTTCAGTGACTGGTGCACTAGGACGTCCAGGTCTCGCTGCACCTCCTCCTTACCTAACATAACCCCATTGAGATAATATTCTTCCCCCTTGTTTTTGCCGCCAAAGAGGATAACATCACATTTATCCATATTATACTGCATCTGCAATGCATCTGCCCACACACTCAACCTGTCCAGATCAACCTGCAACCTCCTAACATCCTCTTCACAGTTCACACTGACACCCAGCTTTGGGTCATCTGCAAACTTGCTAGTGTTGCTCCTAATTCCCTCTTCCAAATCATTAATATATATGGTAAACAGTTGCAGCCACAACACCGAGCTTTGCGGCACTCCACTCGCCACTGACTGCCATTCTGAAAAGGACCCATTCACTCCTATTGTTTGCTTCCTGTCTGCCAACCAATGTTCTATCCATGTTAAAATCTTACCCCAATACCATGTGCTCTAATTTTAGTCACCACTCCCGTGCGGGACCTTATCAAAGGTTTTGATCACCAATACTATTTCTAGAGCCACCTCCCTAAGGATCCAGGGATGCAGACCATCAGGCCCAGGGGATTTATCATCCTTCAGTCCCATTAGCCTACCCAATACTATTTCTCGCCTAATGAAAACTTTGTTCAGTTCCTCTACCCCCTTAGATCCTCTGTCCTCCAGTACATCTGGGAGATTGTTTGTGTCTTCCTTTGTGAAGACAGATCCGAAGTACCTGTTCAACTCTTCTGCCATTTCCTTGTTACCCACACCAGGGCATCGGAGGTGTCCTCATTCTTCAGGGAACGGGGGTTCCCATCTTCTACCATAGATGAGGTTCTCACCAGGAATTCTTCCATACCCCGTCACATTTACTCTCTCTCCCCATCCCCCACTCATAACAAGGGCAGTCCCCCTGGTCCTCACCTTCCACCCTATCAGCCATCATGTACAACAAATAATCCTTCCTTCATAGATGCTGCCGCACCCGCTGAGTTTCTCCAGCATTTTTGTCTACCTTTGTTTTCCAGCATCTGCAGTTCCTTCTTAAACATAAAAAATAATTTCTCCTGTGTCTGCCTTCAAGGGACCCACATTTGACTTTGCTACTCTTTTTCCCTTAATGTATCTAAAGAAGCATTTACTGTCCTTCTTTATATTCCTGGCCAGCCTCCCCTCGTACTTGATCTTTTCAGCCCGTATTGCCCGTTTTGTTTCCTTCTGTTCTATGAAAGTTTCCCAATCCTGTGGCTTCCGGCTACTCTTTGCTGTGTTATACATCTTTTCTTTTAGTTTTATTCTGTCCTTAACTTCTCTTGTCAGCCACGGTTACCTCCTACTCCCTTTAGAATCTTTCTTCCTATTTGGAATGAAATGATCCTGCGTTTTCCAGATTATGCCCAGAAATTCCTGCCATTGCTGTTCCACCGTCATTCCTGCTAGGATCCCTTTCCAGTCTACCTTGGCCAGCTCCTCTCTCATGCCTTCATAGTCCCCTTTGTTCAACTGCATCACTGGCAGTTCCGATTTAACCTTCTCCTTCTCAAATTGCAGATTAAAACAAATCATATTATGATCACTACCTCCAAGCGGTTCCTTTACCTCAAGTTCTCTTATCAAATCTGGTTCATTGGACAACACTAAATCCAGAATTGCCTTTTCTCTGGTCGGCTCCATTACAAGCTGCTCTTAGAATCCATCTCGGAGGCATTCTACAAACTCTCTTTCTTGGGGTCCTGAACCAACCTGATTTTCCCAGTCTACCTGCATATTGAAATCCCCCATCACCACAATGGCATTCCCTTTGTTACATGGCAGTTTTAACTCCTGCTGCAACAGTCACCCTACATCCGGGCTACTATTTGGGGTCTGTAGATAACACCAATTAGTGTCTTCTTGCCTTTACAGTTCCTCAACCAAATCCACAGTGACTCTAGCTCATCAGTCCCTATGTCTTCCCTCGCAAGGGAATGAATTCCATCCCTCACCAGCAGAGCTACCCCCCCACCTCTGCCCACCTACATGTCCTTTCTATAGGATGTATAACCCTGAATATTAAGTTCCCGGCCCGATCCTCCTGCAGCCACCTCAGTAATCCCCACAATGTCATATCTACCAACCTTTAACTGAGCCTCAAGCTCATCTACTTTACTTCTTAAGGTACACAAAATTGCTGGAGGAACTCAGCGGGTGCAGCAGCATCTATGGAGCGAAGGAAATAGGCGACGTTTCGGGCCGAAACCCTTCTTCAGACTGAAGAAGGGTTTCGGCCCGAAACGTCGCCTATTTCCTTCGCTCCATAGATGCTGCTGCACCCGCTGAGTTCCTCCAGCAATTTTGTGTACCTTCGATATTCCAGCATCTGCAGTTCCCTTTTGAATACTTTACTTCTTATACTTGGCCATACTCTCCTATCCCTTTGTGAGCTTTCTTTCCCATTAATGCTGTACCCCAGCATCCAACTATCCCTTTACACTCTTTCCCTTTAAATCCGTCCGTGACTATCCCATTTTACACCCCCCCCCCCTTATTCAGTTTAAAACCACCCGTGTAGCAGTGGCAAACCTGCCTGCCAGAATGCTGGTCCCCCACCTGTTAAGAAGAACTTTCCAATGTGTCCAAGAACTCAACACATCCAGCACAACTGCAGAAATTAAAAAAAAAAAAATTTTGAAAATATTTTTTTATTGGAGATAGGTACATAAACTATTTACATCATTACAGTCTTACATTTTTAAATTGATAATATTGTCAATTATTATTACATTGTCTCCAATACCTTTTGCCTTTTTTTTTTAAACTAGATAGAACTAAAGAGATAGATGAAGTAAAGAAAGAAAAGAAAGAGAAGAAAAACAAAAACAAAAACAAACAAAACAAAAAAAAAAAAAAGAAGAAGAAAAAAAAGGGGAAAAAGATAGTTAAAGAAGAATGGAAAAATTTATTAAAATAAAAAAAACTTCATTCGAGATATATTCGTACATTTCAGAGTATAGCATTTCATCCATTCTTTAGCCCGAGTGCTAGTCAGGTTCCTGTGCTGAACTATTCTGACCCTTTAAGTAATCAATAAAAGGAGACCATGTTCCAACGAATAATTCCTGTTTGTCCAACAGGGAAAATCTGATTCTTTCCACGTTTAAGGTCTCCGTCATTTCTATAATCCACATTTTGATTGTGGGGGCCGTAGGGCCTTTCCAAAATTTTAGAATTAATTTTTTTCCTGTTATTAAACTATAATCAATAAAGTTTCTTTGTGTTGTTCTAAATGTTTGATTTAATTCTAATATTCCGAGTATTATTAATTTTGGATCTGGGTCCAATTGTGTGCCGGTTACTTTAGATATTATACTGAAAATATTTACCCAGAATTTTTTAATTTTTATACAGTTTGCAAACATATGAGATAATGTAGCTTCTAAATGTTGACATTTATCACATATAGGTGAGATATGTTGAAAAATTTTATGTGGTTTTGTTTTTGAATAATGTAACCTATGTATTACTTTAAATTGTATTAGAGAATGTCTGGCGTTTAGTGAACACTGATGTATGTGTTGCAAACTTTCTTCCCAAGTATCTTTCGTTATTACTTGATTTAATTCTTTTTCCCATGTTTGTCTGTGTAAGTCCGTCGAAGGAATGTCACTGTCTAATAAGATATTATATATATAAGATATTAATTTTTCTGTATTAGGATGTTTGTTCCAACATTCATCAAGAATTTCTGAATTTCTAATTCGAAAATTTTGGGAGTTCGATTTTACATAATCTCTAAATTGAAGATACATGAAATAATCATTTCCTCGAAGTCCATAAGTCTGTTGCAACTCCTGAAATGTCAGAAAAGTGCCTTCCTTGTAAAGTTGTCCCATATTTTTAATTCCATAATTCTTCCATTGTGTAAAACCCCCGTCCAACCATGAAGGCTTAAACAAAGGATTATTCACAATTGGAAGAAAAAGTGATAAATTATCTAATTTTAATGTCTTTTTTAATTGTTTCCAAATTCGTATAGCACTAAATATTATAGGGTTTTCCCTATAAATTATTTTGTTTAATTTAGACGTAGCAAATAATATCGAACCGATATCAAAAGGTAAACAATCTTCCTTTTCCATTTTTAACCAGTCTGGTTGATGATCTATTTCTTCCAACCAGAAATTCATATTTTTAATATTAACTGCCCAGAAATAAAACAAAAAATTGGGTAAAACCAAGCCTCCATTTATTTTTGATTTACACAAGTGTCTTTTGTTTATCCTATGATTCTTATAATCCCAGATAAAATCATTAACAATAGAGTCCAATTTTTTAAAAAAGTTTTTTGCCAGATATATCGGAATTGTCTGAAAAAGGTATAATATTTGCGGTAAAAAAAATCATTTTTATGGCATTAATTTTGCCAACCATTGAGATAGGAAGTGTTTTCCAGTATTGAATATTCTTATGTAGTTTGTTCAGTAATGGGGGAAAATTTGCTTTAAATAATGATGTATATATCTTAGTTACATAAATACCTAGATATTTAAATTTTTCATTTACTATTTTAAATGGAAATTGTTGTATTATCTGTTTGTTATGTTCCCTTATTGGCATAATTTCACTTTTATTCCAATTTATTCTGTATCCTGAAAGTGAACCAAATTGGGTTATTAGTTTTAATAAGTTTGGAATACTAATTTCTGGTTTTGTAATGTAAATTAATACATCATCTGCGTATAGAGAAATTTTATTCACTGTGTCCTTTGTGTTATACCCATGTATTTCCGGATGCCCCCAAACTCTTTCTGCCAGTGGCTCAATAGCAAGCGCAAATAATAATGGAGATAACGGGCATCCTTGCCTACAACCTCTAGATAGGCTAAATTTGGTTTGTAAATATTCTAGCCGTGGGATTTGTATATAACAGTTTTATCCATGTACAGAATTTCTCCCCTAGCTGCATATTTTCCATCACCGAAAATAAATAAGACCATTCGACCTGATCAAATGCTTTTTCAGCGTCAAGTGAGATTATTGCTAGATCTTCATTAATAATTCTCTTGGAATATATAATATTAAATAATCTTCTTAGATTATAATATGAGTACCGTTTCTGAATAAAGCCTGTTTGGTCAGGGTGTATTAATTTATTCATCACTGTACTTAATCTATGCGCTAGTATTTTAGTTAAAATTTTCTGATCTGTATTTAAAAGTGCAATTGCTCTGTATGATCCCGGGTCTCCCGGTTCTTTATCAGCTTTAGGAATAAGTGTTATTATAGATTCATTTAAAGTGTCTGGAAGTTTCTGTTGAGTATATATATACTCATACAGTCTTTGTAAACGTGGGCTAAGCAAATCATAAAATTTTTTATAAAATTCGGAGCCTAAACCATCTGGTCCTACTGCTTTACCATTTTTTAAAGAGCCAATAGACTCCTCAATATCCTTTATCGTAATCTCCCTTTCTAATAATTCTCTATCGTTTGAATCTAAACCTTTTAAATTACATTTTATTAAAAAATCTGCTATTCCTTCTGATTGTGCTACGGTTTTAGTTGAATAAAGGTTATGATAGTATTGGAGAAATCTATCATTTATGTCCTTGAGCATTTTTAATAATTCTCCTGTCTCTGTTCTAATTTTATGAATTATTTTTTCCCCTTCCATTTTTCGTAACTGACGTGCTAATAATTTTTGTGGTTTGTCTCCAAATTCAAAATGTAATTGTTTGGTTTTTTGATAAAGTTTTATTACTTGTTCTGAATACATTTTATTTAATTTATATTTCAATACAGCAATTTTATTATGTTTTAAAGTAGATGGCATTCTCGCATTTTCTATATCTAGTTGCTTGATTTCACTTTCCAATGTTTGTTGCTTAATCCTGTTCTCTTTATTATAAAATGCTTGAGCAGAAATTAATGTACCTCGAACATACGCTTTAAACGTTTCCCACATAAGAGAAGTAGGTGTGTCAGGGTTGTCATTTACCTCAAAAAATATTTGAATCTGTTTAATAATATATTCCAGGCATGATCTTTCGTTCAAAATTTGTGGGTTAAATCTCCAATATGCTTGTTTCTCGGACATTCCATTTAATTTAATCATGAATGTTACAGGTGCGTGACCTGAGATTATATGGTCTATGGTCATGTTACCGACTTCTTTGGCATATTCCAGTGCTTTTTCGTGGTCTGTAAAAAAGTGCTCATTGGACTTGTAGAAGACTCTTAGTCTTGCGGGATAAAACAAGCTGTATCTCAAATCAGGTACATTCTTCAGTATTCTCTTTGTCTCAGTGAACAGCGCTCTTTTCTTGAAGACTTCTGCCGGATAATCTCGGTAAATACTGAATCTCACACCTTCAAAAAGGAGCTGTCCGCCTCGAACAATTTTCTTCATTATATCGTCAAATTCATGATCCAATTGCACCTTTACGATAATTTGTCTTGGATGGGCATCATCTTGTGTACGACGTCGCTGCGCTCTATGAGCTCGACCGAGTGAAGGTTTGTGATCCAATTTTAAGGCTTTTTGTAATAGGTCTGCCACAAAATCCCGAGTGCCCATTTCCCTCTCACTTCCTTCTTTCACCCCTACAATTCTTAGATTCTTACGTCTTTGACGCCCCTCCAAATCGGTACATTTATCACTTAATTTGATCACCATATCGGAGAGGCGTTGGTTTTCAGTAAGGAGTCGACTTACAGTTTCCGCACTTGTCGTCGCCCATTTCTCAAGTTCGGTTATCGCTGTTCTATGTTGATCAAGTTCGTGATGAATGGGGTCCACCTCCGTTTTAACCTTCGTTTCCACCGAAACGAGCCTGGTTTCCAGCACTTCCATCTGATCCTTGATCTCTTCCTCCCTCGTCCTCTTCCAGATTTCCAGCATTTGTTGAACGGTAGAAAGCATTTCTGCTTTAAAATCTACCTTAAAAGAGTCAAGTTCCTCTTTAAACTTCTCTCCAAAGGTTTTCATTTCGGCAGCGAGAAAGGTTTTAAGATCCTCCATTTCAGACTTTTTCTGTTTCATTTTCTTCGGAGGGTCTTCCTGGGCCGTCGTTGTAACTGAGGCCGAGGCCTCTGTAGGGCCTTCCTCTTCCATCTGCGGTTTCCCTTTAACGGTTTTTTTTTGTGTCCCACGGGGGGGGGGGGGGTACGTTGTAACGACATACCGTAAAGTAGCGCGCCTGATGTCGTCACGCAGGCAACCGTTCAGATCGCGATCGCTGCAGGTAAGACCCGATTTTCTCCCGTTTTTGGTTTCTTCGGCACGGAGCTAGTTGGCGCTGGACTCAAGCCTCCATAGCGCCACCGGAAATAATTTAATGTTACAATCGCAATTGTTTAATTAAACCTGAAAGCTAATTTTCATACAATGTCCAACAGGTTGCACAGAATCCAGCTGAAACTTTAAATGTACAGCTGAATGGCCACCAGGTGGCAGTAGTTGGATAAGTACCCTCCCAAATCTTAACCATTTACTTGCCCTCATAATTTTTTTCATTCAATACAACTATAATAAACAAGGAGCTACTTTTGCAAAAAATTAAGTACAATGAGAAAGATTTCTATAACATAAAATGGAAGCAATACTTCCACCAGCTGACCAAGGTATAAAAATATTGTTACTTGTGGGCAGTTAGCTGGGAACATGTGCAACAAATGACTGCTGGCTGCATAGGTTATTTTCTCAATTATATAATGCTATATAGCATTACATCTGACCTAGTTTAGAGACTGACCAGAAAAGACAATTTATATTGTAGAACATATATTTTTTATATATTGTAGAACATATATTTACATCGCAGGAACAGGCCCTTTTGGCCCACTGTGTCTGCACCGACCATGATGTCAGCCTAACGCATCCCATCTGGCATGGTCTGCATCCTTCTACTCCCTGTCTGTACATGTATCTGTCCAAATGCCTTTTAAAGATTACTATTGTATCTGCTTCCACCACCTCCCCTGACAGCACACCTTCAGCTGTGCAAGAAAAACTTGCCTCACACATCTCCTTTAAACATCTGCCCCTCTCACCTTAACTCGATGCCCTCGCGTATTTGACATTTCCACCATGGGGAAAAGACTGCCGACTCCATCTATATATCTCTCATAATTTTATATACTTCTAACAGGTCTCGTCTCAGCCTTTGACGCTCCAGCAAAAACATTCCGTTTGTCCAACCTCCCCTTATAACTAACATTCTATTCTAGCATTCTGTCTAATCCAGGCAGTATCCTGGTCATTCTGCAGATGGCTGAAACCTAAAGTAGATCTTCAGCTTTCTACACAATTCCAATTAAATCCAATGTTAGCTTGAGAAGACCCAAGCTTCTAGCCACATTTCAAACCATGAGCTTGTCTTCTTTTCTTGCACTTCTACAGGTGTTTAAGATTTCATTCGTCTGCCACTAGTTGCATCTCCACCGATCCAGCTGGTATCGACGTTCATCTCAAATGTCTCCTGGTCTCCAGCCTATCTATTTTGTTCTCACTTTCTCTGCAACTTAAATTTTGCTTCAAGGAATAAAACTGGCTAACCAGCAGAAGAGCACAGCACAGGGAAGCACAGTGACGGATCGGTAGATCTCCTGCCTGACAACACCACAGATTTGGGTTTGATCCTGACTACGGGTGCTGCCTGTACGGAGTTTGTACATTCTCGCTGTGACCGCATGGGTTTTCTCCCATTTCCTTCCACACTCCAAAGATGTACAGGTTTGTAGGTTAATTGTAAGTTGTAAAATTGGCCAGAGGGCAGAATAAGATGCACCTTTTCTTCATGCGCATTTAAATTACTTTGAGTTCCAGATTTGCAGATAATACTGCGAGTTGGGGATATTAATGGAATTCGAGG
Organism: Amblyraja radiata; assembly: GCF_010909765.2. Lineage (NCBI taxonomy): Eukaryota > Metazoa > Chordata > Chondrichthyes > Rajiformes > Rajidae > Amblyraja > Amblyraja radiata. The sequence continues at coordinate 123,398 of NC_045963.1, read as the reverse complement.
CAAATACAGACTAGGGTTTGAACAGGCTGGTTACAGCTCTAATTCAAATTTGAAATATTTCATTTTGGGAGGAGGAATAAGGCAATGTAAACTAGAGGGCACAATTCTAAAAGGAGTGAAGAAACAACAGTGTCTCAGGAATGGGTGACGTTTCGGGTTGAGACGCTTCATCAGACCATCATATCTTCTTACACACGTGGGTGATATATGTGCCTAGTTTACTGAAAGAAGGAAGTTTAGGATGTTGTTTAAAAACTCCTGTACTTTGTAAATAACGGCTCAGGGTACAAGAGCAAAGAAGTGATGGGGGAACTTTGTAAAACACAGGCTTGGCTACAGCTGGAGTAGTGCATCCAGTCCTGGCCACAGCTGGAGTAGTGCATCCAGTCCTGGCTGCCTTGCCCTCAGAAAGGCATGAAGCTTTGGAAAGAGTGCACAAGAGATTAACCAATGTGTTTGCAGGGATGGTGGAGCAGTAGACAGAATGAAGATGGCCGATGGTGCCCCAGGGCAATGCCATCCAACCGATGGCTCAGCCTTTAAATAGTAAGATTAAACGAGAACTTACCAGTTTGAAGTTTGATCTGTATTTTATGAGGAGTTACGATGAGGGATTACGTGAAGAAACCCGCCAGGACGCATGCGTGTCATTCTTCAAAGCAGTGGTGTGAAATCACAGATAACTGTAATGACTAAACATAGTAAGATTAGAGAAGAGATACCAGTTAAGTATATGATCAAGGGTGGGAGCGGAGGGCACGTAATCCCTCATCGTAACTCCTCATAAAATACAGATCAAACTTCAAACTGGTAAGTTCTCGTTTAATCTTACTATTTTACTTCGGAGTCACTACGTGAAGATTTTAAAGCTCTGTGATTTCATGCCGTGGAAACGAGTCCATGCATCACGTCTGCCTTGATGACTGTAGGAGGAATTGTGTTAACATAATTTGGACATGAATTCGACATTGAAATCATAAAATTTATTAACACAAATTTATAACCCCTTTTTATGGGTTTAAATTAATTTACAGAACTTAAATTTGTTTCTGCAAACGTTCCAGGTTTCATTACTGGTTTATTGTAAAATAATTGGAATGTTTTTTCCCCCCAGACCATCCTGCTGCCTTGAGGATTTGGTCCATTGGTACATCCAACTGTATCGCTGCCGATGTAGCTGCAGCCCTGGTGGAATGAGATTTAAATATTAGTATCCACCCCAGCCTGTGTTAGCACCTGTTTCAGCCATCTTGAGATGGTCTGGACCGTCACTCTTTTGTGTGGTTGCTTGTGGCTGACCAAAAAGTGCCTTCTCATTGCTTCTTAGGATTTTCGTTTTCTCCATGTATAACGACAGATGTCTTATTATACACAGATGGTCATCTGTTTGGGTATGACCTAAATTGTATATTGAGGCCTGCTGATCCCTGTCTGTTCTGCTTACTAACTCATAGATATGAAACGTAATATTTTCTGTTGAGGAAGTCATGGTGTCCAGTCTTAGTTTATGCAGTGACTGTACCCTCTGTGCCGTGACCAATGCCATTAGCATGACTGTTTTTAATGTCAGTCTGTGTAGGGACAGAGCTGTTGCTGGAGACCAATTCCTGAGCATCTTCAGGACAATACTTACATCCCATATTTGGGAGTACCTGGTTCTTGGGGGATTAGTATTAAAAATTCCCCTCATAATTTTTGTTACCAGTGGGTGAGTCCCAACAGAGTAACGCTCTGTCCCCTGCCATAGGTAAGTCGATAGGGCACTTCTGGCGCAGTTGATGGCACTGTAACTGAGCCCCTCATCATAGTGGAGGCCTGCCAGATATTCCAGAACAGACGGGATGTTCATGTCTCTGTAGGTGATGTTGTTTTAATGGCAGTGCATCGACCACTTCCTGATATAGACCAGATACTGTTTTTTGGTTGACTGTCTTTGGGCCGCCGAGATCATGTTCACTGTTCGGTCCGTCAGTCCCAGTTGTAGTAGAGGTGTTTTTAAAACTCTACAAATTAATAAGTTCAAATGTTTATGGCATGGGTGGCTATCCCTTGTTACGGGATGTAGCAATAAATCTGGTCTATGTGGGATGGTGATACATGGTTCTAATACCATGATTAATACCACTGGGAACCATGGTTGAGTAGGCCAATCGGGTACTACCAATACCAGACGCAGAGTCTTGTTGTATTTTCCTTAATACCCGACTGATGAGGCAGGAAGGAGGGAATGCGTAATAAACAATTTCCCCCCCAATGCAGCGAAAATGCATCTGTCGCCGCTGCCCCAGGGTCTGGTTCCCATGAAACATAATTTGATAACTGGTGGTTAAGTCTGGATGCGAATAGATTGATATCTGGTGTTCCATATTTTGCTGTAATATCAGCAAATACGTTTTTATTCAACATCCATTCGGTGTTTTCATTAAATTTGCGTGACCTGGTGTCTGCCACTAAATTTAGTCTTCCTGGTAGGTAAGTGGCTGATATCCAAATATCACTCTGGATACACCATTGCCAAATTGTATTAGCCAGATTGTCACATGATGTCGATTTGTTTCCACCCATGTGGTTAATTTATGCTACCACGGTGGTATTGTCTATCTGTAGTCTAACATGCTGGTGATATGATCCAGTACTGGTGCGCCAATAACAACTTGGCACTAAACACCTCCAAGACCAAGGAGCTGATTATTGACTTCAGGAGGTCCCATTCTGGAGAATACGCCCCAACTTACGGGGAAAGTGTGGAGAGAGTGTCCAGCTTTAAGTTTCTGGGCACTCACATTTCAGAAGACCTCACATGGTCCACAAACACCGTCGCGCTGGTCAAGAAGGCACAGCAACGACTGTTCTTCCTGAGGACATTAAAAAAGACTGGTCTGCCCCAACAGCTGCTGACAACATTCTACCGCTGCACCACAGAGAGCATACTAACGTATGGCATCTCTGTGTGGTATCTCAGCTGCACGGAGGCGGAGAGGAGAGCTCTTCAGCGCGTCGTCAACAGAGCGCAGCGGATCATCGGGACAGAGCTACCAGCCTTGGAGGGCATCTACCACACGCGGTGCCTCAGGAAGGCCCTCAGCATCCATAAGGACTCATCACACCCCTGCCACGGTCTGTTTCAACTACTTCCCTCCGGCAGACGTTACAAGGCCTTCTACGCCCGAACCTCTAGACTCAGGAACAGTTTTATCCCAAGAGCTATAGCGGCTCTGAACCGGCCCTAATGAGTGCCCCCCCACCCACCCCCTTTGGACAGTCTCCCTCAGATGGTCACGTCAATCAATTCAGCTTGTTTATTTATGTATTGTATTTATTTACCTTTCTTGTACATCAGTGGAGCTGCATACTAAATCTCGTTGCACTGACGTGCAATGACAATAAAAGATATATTATATTATTACAATATGACTTTAGGCCATGGAATGCACCCAACATTTCCAGGTAGTTTATGCCCAGTGTGAGTATTAATGATGCCTCCTGAGCAGTCCATCTACCTCCACAGCTGGTGATGGTATTGGTGGCTCCCCACCCAAGTGCACTATCATCAGTTTGAAGTACCATGGAAAGGTTACTGACAATGATTGGATTGGAACAAAGCCAGATGTTATCTATCCACCATTTTATTCCATTTTAGCTTGATTGGTAGTTTCATAGGTCTGTCAAAGTGACCTGCATTAATTTAGAGTGCTTGTATTTTTGCTCTCTGTAAGTTTTGGTAATGTAGAGGTCTAAATTGTGTGTACACAAACTTGCTGGAGGAACTCAGCGGGTGCAGCAGCATCTATGGAGCGAAGGAAATAGGCGACGTTTCGGGCCGAAACCCTAAATTGTGTGGCTGGAAAGGCAGCCACCATTTGCCAATTACTTTTGCTACCAATCTGATGGATGGTTTGCTGATGTCAATGAGGTTATGCAAGCCTCTATTAAATCTCTAGCCTTTCCCTTAGGCAGAGTCACCGACATGTGAACTGAGTCAATGGTGAAACCCCCAAATAGTCCATAGTAGTGGAAGGCGTCAGTTTAGATTTAACTGGATGGATAATAAATCCCAGTTTTTCAAATAACTGTTTTGTGGCTGTTACGGTTTGTTTGACCAATTCCAAAGTTTTGAACACAATGAGTATGTCATCTAAATATGCCATGACCATGCGTTTACGTTTCCGTAGAAACGCTAGAGCTGGTTTCAAAATTTTTGTGAACAGCCTGGGGCTGATGACCCATTTGGCAGTGCTTTATACTGCCAGAGTTGCCCATCCAGTTGAATTTTAAGTAACATCTGTGGTCACCTCGTTTAGGCACTGAATAGTAAGCATCTTTTAAATCGATGCTGGCCATGAAGTAACCTTTGGAAATTAATTGTTTAGCAGTAACAAAGGTATCCATTTTGTCAGATCTATGGTGATGCGACAACCACCATCTTTTTTGTTTTTGATAAATATATTGGACACAAATTCTAATGGTTCGTGTTGTGTTTTCTCAATTACACCTTTTATGTAAAGCCGCTCCAGTTCAGCTTGCGCTTTTGATTTTTCTTTATCAGAAGGCACGAACATTCGGTTCGGTATATGTTGAACTAGAGGGCTGTACTAGTGTATAAACTCTATTGTATATCCCTGGATACTACTTAAGATGTAAGTATCGGTTGTTAACATGCTCAATGCATTCAGAAAAGAGTGTAGTCTCCCCCCAACCTCCATGCTCCCTGTATTTTGTAGGGAACCAGACCCACCTACCTCCATAGTTACCAGTGGCAGGTTTACTTCTTTTTGTAGGTTCTTCGCTGCTGTTGTTGCGCTGGTGTCTGGATTTTCGGTTTGGTTGGCGTTGGAGGTCCCCGCATCTTCCAAGAAGGCCAGCCTGGGCCATGGCCTAAAAAGACTCATGTTTTGAATACCGGGCCTTCGAGCTTTCACCAGTTCTGTTGGTGGGTGCGTAGGGGTGCTGTCTTTGGCTGTAGTGTTTGTTGGAGTCCATTTTATTAGTCCAGTAGGTTCTCTTGTTCCTGCACCCCTTGCACACTTGTCTTTCCTTCTGCGGACCCCTCTTCCAGGTCAGCCCAGAACTGACCCGCAGTGCTCCTCTCTGATGAGGTAGAAGCACTGTGCAGCCCTTCAAGAGGTACTGCTGTGGGTTTATCATAGGGCCCACAGTGACCCGATTCCATCTCCCGGAGTCTGTCACATTGGAGCAAATGCTCCACACACCACTCCATCCGGCTCCAGCGCTCTCGGTCGCTGGCCGCCCGCGGTTGTTCAAAGTCGGACTCCTCCGAGTCCACGACCTTGTTTGTTTTTATGTCTAGCCTTTCCGCCCGGCTGCGTGGATATGGCCGGTGCGGAGGCGACATCGGGCACAGCTGATCCCACTATCGGTGATCCGAGTGCCGCTGGCTGCTGCTGGCTGCCCGCTGCTCCGCGGTCCTCCCTCACCAGCTTTGTCCTTACTGCTGTGGAGTGGACCTGGCCGGTGCGGAGGCGACATCAGGCACAGCTGATCCCATCTAGCCCACCAGCTTTGTCGCAGCCCGTTGGTTTCTCCACCTGTAATTAGCATGGTAAAAACACAAAAAGACCGCAGCTCTTACCTGCAGGTCCAAGTTAAAATTGTCGCTACGGGGGAACGTCGTTCCACCCCGTCTCCTGCCGTTTTCGACTTGTCCAAAAAGTCGACGGCCCCATTTGAATAGTCTCCCGCCCGGCCGTGGTGTTCTGGCCGGCGTGGGACCAAAAGTCGGCACAGCTGATCCCTTACGGGGCTTGTGCCTTCAGCTGCTGCTGGCTCCCGCAACTTCGCGGTCCTCCCCAGCCAGCTTTACTCGCAGCACTTGTGGACGCTATTTTGTCCAGCTTCCCCCCTGTGTAAAAACAGCGCGGGGACAAAAACTACCGCAGAGTAAATCACTTACCTGCAGGTCGCGGTTTCAAACTTACCGCTGCGGGGGACACTCCACCCCGCCTGTCGTTTCGCAAGCGTGAAGCGATATGGCACGCATGCGTCATGGCGGGGTTCTTCACGTAGTCACTCACGTGACTCTGAAGTAAAATGAGTTGTGGCTGGCGCAACATCAAGCAGTTAAATTAACATTCAACAGTGTGAGCCTCAGCAGCTCTGGGGAAACGTGTACTGTGAACATAGATTTGTACTTGCCTATTCGGGACATATCGCCTAGTGTGAAAGAGCACCCCATTCCTTGGGTGTAAGTCAGACATGACTAAAGTGCCAGCCCACACAACACGCTTTCAGTCTGTTACATTCACAGTTTTACTTGGCCCGTGCTTTTATCTGATACTTACCAGCAGATTCCAGTGCATAATCCACCAATCCAACCCTGTCAGCGCTGTACAGTTTCAGGGCTTGCTCCACAATGCTTTCCACTTCCTACCAAAGGAAAAAATAACAATAATCTGGGATAAGAAGTGGGCAGTACAGTGCAGTAGAGTGCAGAGCCCACACACATGCAGAAACCAGACGTGCAATGCTCCCTTCAACAGTTCCCACAAAATGTTCACTCTTGTCCATTCCCATAATCTGGAATTAGCAAGGTGTAATAAAAGTGAGAAATGGAGAGCCCAAATATACTGCATAGAAGGCGGCAGGATTATGTTATTAGGTCAATATTTTTTAAAGTACATTGTCATAGATAGGACAGCTTTGGAGGGATATGGGTCAAACGCAGGCAGGTGGGACTAGTGTAGCTGTTGGCCGATGTAGACTTATACAATGTTCCATTCAGTTTGACATTGCCTTACTAGGTAGTCCTTCACAGAAAGGTTCCTGAAGAAAACTACCTTTGACCACAAGTGAGCATAGTAGAACAAGCTACAGGCACTGTGGGAGAAGGACTCGATGGATCCCATCAGATGGTTCCCCAAGCAGACAGAGGAACTCACCAACAGTAATGTGAGGAGCCTTCCCAGTCAGACCCTGCCTGCTCGGTCAGAAAAGCACCCCACTGCACGCTGCCATTGAGATGGTTGTGGTGTGGACAATATTCACCTCATGCACTGGGTGTTTGACAGGAAGGTCAGAAGAAGAATGCAAGGGCTCTTGTCATGGTTCATCCTGAGCAGTTGTGCATCAGTGATCTCGGATTCACAACAAGATAAATATCAACTGCTGCTGGAAGATCATTATCTCAGCGGAAGACTCACTTTGGTGTGCCCAAAAATTGATCTTCCTGCATAAGATGTCGGTAAATGAATTGCTGCCGACTGGCACATTCCAGGGTGCGAGAGTATGTGGTGTGTGGGACACACTGAAACTCAGTGCAGTCACCGCAGATGCTGTGGGGGAGTGGCCTTGGTCTAAGGTCCAGCCATCACTAGACACTGAGGGACTCTCAGACACTTAATGGGAGCACTGTTTAAGGATGTGGTGTTCATTGACACATTGCAAGCGAAAGTGCTGAATTGATGAAACGTAGAGCAAGACATGCCCCAATTTCATTAACTGTATATATTATGAATAAATTACTTTTCTGAAATACAATAGTCTGTTGCAGAGTAAGAGCCACTGGCTGCTTGCATGCTTGTACCTTAATAATCCCTGCTCTGACAGTTGCCGAGTGTGCCTCCATTGCCAGACTAGGATATAGTGAAGCATCTGAGCGGATCTTCTTCTCCAAGCCAGCGAGGAGGGCCTCAAGTTCCTGTTGATGCAACAGCTGTGCTGTCAGAGGTTCCCCTGTGCTGTCTTGTGAGGAACCAAACAGCAGCTTGTTGACAAGTGTGAGCAACGCCGTCTCCTTCTAAACACACAAGAGCAGGATAGTCAGTGTTCCTCCTTGTAACATTGAAATCAATGCACAGCAGTATCTTTGTCATCGTAAAAAAACATGATTTTACAGTTGTTGATCCTTTGGTGAGGGAGACAAGGCAAGGGAATACATTATAGCTGAAAGGATATTGAACCGTGGTGGGGAACAGAAATATCTTGGAGAGAATGTTGTGTAGGAAGGAAATGCAGATGCTGGTTTACACTGAAGATAGACACAAAATGCTGGAGTTACTCAGCGGACCAGGCAGCATCTAATGCTCCAGAGATGCTTCTCGTCCCACTGAGTTACTCCAGCATTTTGTGTCTATCTTTGTCTATCTTTGGAGAGCTTGTTCATGGGTCTTTGAAAGTAGTGGAACAGTCATCTTGGAACTGTGGAAATTGTTAGCTCAGTACCAGTAACATTGTGTGTATTCTGGTTGCCTCTATACAGGATTGATGGGAGTGCACTAGAGAGGCACAAGAAAGGTTTACGACATTGGCAGGACTGGAGAAGAAAGGTTGCAAGGAGAGAGTCGCCAGGAACTGCAGCAGGTAGAAAGTTTGAGTGGTTATAATATTATAGAAAAAGAGACAAAATGCTGGAGTAACTCAGCAGGCAGGCAGCATCTCTGGAGAGAAGGAATGGATCATGTTTCAGATTGAGATCCTTCTTTAGACGTCTCATCCCGAAATGTCATCCATTCCTCCCCCCTAGAGATGTTGCCTGTCTCGCTGATGTCTATCTGTGGTGTAAACCAGCATCTGCAGTTCCTTCCTACACATAATATTATGATATTCTGACTGGTCCATTCAGAGTAAACAAGGTAACCATCTTTCCTACACAAAATTGGAAATGTAATTCATTTGGCACAAAGGTTTGATGCAATTAGTACATTGGGCCAAGGGTTCACTGCCTGAATGGTTGTTGGAAGCAGAACTCACATTTACTGGGCACCTGGACCAGCAGTAGAAGAGGCTGTGAGTGAGATTCACCTGGCCTCCCAGCACGTAAAACAGAAGCTGGGAACTATAGGTCAATTAACAGGTACATGGATAGGACAGGTTTGGAGGTATATATGGACCAAACGCAGGCAGTGGGACTAGTGCAGCTGGGACATGTTGGCGGGTGTGGGCGAGTTGGGCCGAAGGGTCTGTTTCCACACTGTATCACTCTATGATTCTAATTCATCCAGCACTCATAGTTCGCAAGAGGAAATAACTAATCATTTGGTCAGCTGAATCTAATCAAATGCAGCCAACATGGTTTAATGAAAATCATGTGTGACAAAACTTGACAGGATGTGATAGGGAGTTGATAAGGGAAACCTGTAAATGTAGTAGGATGGAACTGTAAATGCTGGTTTAAACCAAAGATAGATACAATACACTGGAGTAACCTAGCGGCTCAGATAGCATCTCTGGAGAAAAGGAATTTTCTATTTGTTTTCTCCAGCGATGCTGTCTGACCCGCTGAGTTACTCCAGCGTTTAGTGTCTATCTCCTGTAAATGTAGTGTGTATTTTGATCTCCAAAAGACATTTACCACATATGAGGCTGCTGCAAAAAAATTAAGAGCCCAAGATATTGGAGGAAGTGTGCTAACATGGACTGAAAGGTAGCAGTCATATAGAAAAAAAATTAGAATAAATGCATGATAACTGTTGATGGAATATATCTGATAAACAAAATGCTGGGAGCACTCGGGTCAGGCTGCATCTGTAGCCAGAGAAACAGAAATCATGTTTCAAGTCAAAGACCCTTCGTCAGAACTGCGGAGGCGACAAAATAAACCTGTAAAGCTGCACAGGTGGGTGGATGGCTCTGATAGTGTAAAACCAGGTGACCATGGCGATAAGCTGCAAGCAAAGATATCTGGTCAAGGATTGAATAAGAGCGGTTGGGTAAGAAGAAAAATAGACAAAATATCGTAGCAGTTGCAAAATACAGAGCAAGAAGACATGTCTAGGAAGGAACGGCAGAAGCTGGATTAAACCCGAAGATAGACAACGGGACAGGCTGCATCTCTGGAGAGAAGGAATGGGTGATGTTTCAGGTGGAGACGCTTTTCAGACAAGACATGTCTGGCAGATCAGCATGCACATGCCCTCCACTATTGGATATTTAATAAAACGAGCCAACCCTATTATCACAAATGGACAACTGATACTAACAGAGGAATCAAGTCACCCAAGATTATCGAATTTAGTTCAAGCCCAGAGGACTACCATGAGCCCAAATGGAAGATGAGATGCCATTCCTCAAGATTACTTGAGCCTCATTGCAACAGCTCAGGAAGTCACAGAATGAGATACCAAGAAGCTCAGGAGTGCCCCATGGATCGAACACAGGTGCTCTGCAAAAGTAGAAACCCAATGCCTGTTTGGTTTCTCCAATGTAGAGGAGTCCATGTCGTGAGCACAGGGAAAGCAGAGGTGGAAAAGGAGAGATAGTGAGAGAAAGGGAAGAAGGCAGTAGAGAGGGAGGGAGAGAGTGAGAGTTGTGTGTTAGAGAAGGGGAGGGAAGAGGGGAAGTTACTTTCCATTTCACCTCAATCTCTTTGATCATCTCCAAGGCAGGAGAAGTGCTAAGTATTGGCCTTTTACAGTTAAATACAAACTATTTAACTATGCTGGAGTCCATGTCCTTGTTTGCCGCACGTGCAGCCTGCAGCTCCAGCCGTGTCTGGCTGAGCTGCTCCTCCAGCAGTGCCAGTGCAGTCAGTAGCTGCTTCTGTTCATCTGTTAACCTATAATAATAATAATAAATATAATTTTATTCGCCAAGTACATACAAGGAACCTGCCTTGGTGCTTTGCTTGCAAGGATAAAAATATGATATACAGTAGACAATTAAAAAGAACATAATTTAAACACGTGGAAATAAAGTACCAGAGTAAAAAGAGCCTGCAGACTTTTGGCTGTTGAGTAGAGCTACTGCTCATGGCAAAATACTGTTTTTATGTCTGGCTGTGGCCCAGACAAAACTTGTCTTATACAGGACAAAGCAAGCCATCAGAGTGCAGGAGCAGACGCGGCACGGTGGTGCAGCAGTAGAGCTACGGCCTTACAGCGCGAGAGACTTGGGTTCAATACTGACTGCCGGTGTAAGGGTGATCATTGGTCTGCACGGACTCGGTGGGCCGAAGGGCTTGTTTCCACACTGTACCTCTAAACTAAAAACGACGTTGACCTGTTTCACGCAGCAACCGACGAAGCCCTCCCCCCCCCCCCCGCAAGGGTCTTCTGCTGTTTCACTCCAGGCTGGAAACACTCTGTACCTTTCCACAGCAGATTCCATTTCCTTCACCTTCTGCAACAACATCTAAGAATAAAATTATAAAAAAGTTTATTTTCAAGTTCGGAGGCTTTTTAATTCTACTCGCAGCGACTTTTTTTCACAACATAAGGCAAATTTACAAATATGTAAAGCAGAAGTCACTTTTCCATACTTCATATTTCCTAATGACATAGGCAATTTCAGCCCATCAAATCAATGCCAGCTCTCAGAGAATCCCAGTCCTTCACGAATTTTCCTTGAAACTAGTTCCTCACAAACTCCCATCAATTGCCCGCAGAATCCACCATTCAATATAAAGCAAACTTCACTCAACTGTAGCAGCTTAACACCCAGAGGATGGGAAATGCAGGGAATTCTCTGCCCAAGTGGTTACGGAGACCAGTCCTCACAGCACCAGAGGCCCAGGTTCGATTCCGACTATGGGTACTGTCTGTACAGAGTTTGTACGTTCTCCCCTTGACCTGCATGGATTTTCTCCAGGTGCTCCAGCTTCCACCCACACTCCAAAGACGTACAGGTTTGTAGGCTAAATAGCTTAGTAAAATTGTAAATTGTCCCTAATATGTGCACGATGGTGGTAGTGTGTGTGGATCGCTAGTCGGCGCAGACTTTCCATGCTGTATCGCTAAAACAAAATTTAAAAAAGACTAAAAGCGGCCATTTCAGGCAGAATGTGAAGGAAAGCTTGCCATGCTAGGACCAGAGGCCTTAACCTCAGAATAAAAGTACGTTCCTTTAGGAAGGAGATGAGGAGGAATTCCTTTAATCAGAATGTGGTGAATCTGTGGAATTCGCTGCCACAATAGGCTGTGGATCTTTTTAAGGAAAAGGTAGATAGATTATTGGTTAGTATGGGTGTCAGAGGTTATGGAGAGAAGGCAGAGGAATGGGGTTAAGAGGGTGAGATAGATCAGCCATGATTGAATGGCGGAGTAGACTTGATGAGCCGAAAGGCCTAATTCAGCTCCTATCACTTATGAACCATGACTCCCTGTGCCCTCTCTACCCCTTCTCCCACACCAGCACCAGCTCTCTCTCCCCGCACCCACCTTGGTATTGCAACCAACTGCCCGCAGCGCCGGCTCCGTCCGCTCCTCATGCATCTGCTGGATGGCGGCGATGTCAGCCTGGAAGCAAACACACGCAGCGTTACAGTCTCATCAGGGGCACGCACCCACCCCACCTCTGTCCAACACAGAGTGAGAGCCTTTGTAGAGAGAGAAAACCAAATGTGTGCAGATTCGTAGGTTAATTGGCCATTATAAATTGCCTCTTCCATGTCGGCACGTGGAGAATCTGGGGGCGAGGGGATTGAAGACAATATGGAAAGAATAAAGTTCAGTTCAGTTTAGTTTATTGTCACATGTACAGTGAAAATCTTTTGTGGCATGCTATCCAGTCAGCAGAAAGGCAATACATGATTACATGCCATCTCACTCAATGACAACCAGGCAGGTTAAGCAACAGGTTAACTAACAGCTGGATTTCCTTCTGTGTCAATCAAGGCTCTGCTCACCCCGCTACGTACAGACTCTACACATCACGGCCAGGCAGGGGTGGAGGAAGAGGCCAAGCTGCCAGCATCTGACACTCACCTGCACCCTCTCCAGCGACTCGAAGGGCAGCATGTTCCGAAGCTCATCCAGTCTCTGAAGGGTTACCTTGCCCAGCAGCTTGATGATGTGGGCTGGTGTCAGTGGGGGAGGGAGGCGTATGGTTTCAGACGGTCCACCGCCCCAGTCCAGCCAAGCCCGGAAGTCAGCGGTCAGCAGCTCCAGCTCCTTCTCCATTCTCTGCACACGCACCTGCAGGCCATCCTAGGAACAGAGCAAGACAGTCAGCTTGGGCAGTATGGTGGCGCAGTGGTAGCAGGGTGGAAATGTCAAAGACCAGAGGCATAGCTTTACGATGAGAGGGATAAAGTATAAAAGTGATTGATTTTTTATACCAGGTGGATGCCTGGAACAGGCTCTGCCAGGATAGGCGGTGGAGGCAGATACGATAGAGGCATTTTGATAGTCGTATGGACATGCACGGAATGGCGGGATATGGATTGTATGCAGGTAAGCAAGATTAGTCATCTTGGCATCATGTTCCACATTGACATTGGAGGCTGAAAGGCTATTCCCCTGCTGCTCCTTCCTCTCACCCACATTTCCAGCACTCCTCTGCCTTTCATGTCTGCTCACCCATTCCCCCACTGGCCATGGGAAAGCTTTGATCAACATTTCTCCAGTGACCGCCTGAGTCAGATTCAAGTCGTCCCAGCAACAACACTTACGGGCGGCAGGAAGGTCAAATCTCACCTTGGGCGTGAGTGTGTGTGTGTGTGTGTGTGTGTGCGCGACACCTCTCAGATGTGAAACTAAACGCTGCCTTGTCCCTGGGTGGCAGCTCTGGCCAACATCTCCCAACCACAGCCACAAAGCTGCAAGTTTCACTGCTCTTTCTGCCTGGGGATTTTGTGCAGTTTAGTTTAGTTTAGAGATACAGCAAGGAAACAGGCCCTTTAGCCCACCGGGTCCACACCGACCAGCGATCCCCATGCACTAACTGTCCCAGACACGCTAGGGACAATTTTACCAAGCCAATTAACCAACAAAGCTGTATGTCTTTGGAATGTGGGAGGAAACCGAAGATCTCGGAGAAATCCCATGTGGTCTTGAAGAGAATGTACAAACTTCGTACAGTCAGCACCCGTAATCAGCATTGAACCCGGGTCTCTGGTGCTGCAAGCGCTGTAAGGCAGTAGCTCTACCACTATGCCACTGTGCCGTCCTTGATTCCACATTTACTGACCGGAGCAGACATCTATACCATGTGCGGTAACCGTCAAATGACAAAGATTACCCCGAGAATGCTTTAGATCTAAATAAGTATGTTGGCCCATGGATTTTTCTCACGAGGGAGGTGAGCTGGCCACACAGAAGCGGGCAGCTAACGAATGGTGTGCAAACCACACACACGGGCGTGGAGCTCAAAGCTGCACAGCACGGCTAGTGTGGAGAAACCAGCTAGCAAGCTGTCAGAATGCATAGGAGGGAACTACAGATGCTGGTTTAAACCGAAGATAGACACAAAAACTGGAGTAACTCAGCAGGTCAAGTAGCATCTCCGGAGGGAAAGAATAGGTGATGTTTCGGGACGAGATCTTCCAGAAATGTCACCTATTCCTTTTCTCCAGTGAATCAGCCTGACCTGCTGAGTTACTCCAGCATTTAATGTGTAGCAAGTCTGTGCAGTTGTGCACAGTGGTCGGTTCAGTGGTGTTGGGAACCTGGACGACTGCAGTATGGGTCCTTGCTGCTGATCTGGAAGCACAGGGCTCAGGTCTGCAGAATCATACAACACGGAGACAGGCCCTTCCGCCCAACATCGAAGCCGACCAAGTTACCTCACAGTGCCAGAGATTTGGGTTTGACCCAGACCTTGGGTGCTCTCTTGTGTATATTCTCCCTATGACCGTGGGAGTTTCCTCTGGTTGCTCCGGTTTCCTCCCACATCTGAGGGGCGCCAGAGACCTGGGTTCGATCCTGACTGCGGGTGCTGTCTGTACAGAGTTTGTACCTTCTCCCCGTGATCTGCATGGGTTTACTCCAAGATCTTTGGTTTCCTGCCACACTCCAAAGACGTACAGGTTTGTTGGTTAATTGGCTTGGTATAAATGTAACATTGTCCCTGGTGTGTGTCGAGTAGTGTTAATGTACGAGCATCGCTGGTCAGTGCGGACTCGGTGGGCCAAAGGGCCGGCTTCCATGCTCTATCTCTAAACTAAACTGAACCGGCAGCTTTGTACTTCATTCAGAAATCAGTTAGGGCAGGCTGGAGTGGGATTCAGAGGGTAAATTCAAGGAGGTGCACTGCCCCTGCTGTCATTCTTGGGTACTCTCTCTCTCTCTCTCCCAGGGGCGGAAATCGCGATCAAAACAAGGGGGGGCGGGTCACAATTCCTTGGTAGCCACGTGCATGCACGCACACACACACACATGCAAGGCTTCGGCCGTGGGCCATGTGGACGGTAACATTGGGAGCTGACCTGGTTGGTGACCGACTCCGAAGTCCAGCAACAGCAGCTTCATCCACCCCGAATCGTGGGGCTTGAATTGACCCGTTTGCAGGGCCTTTCATTGCCCGGCATGGTTTAAAATCGGCCTGTGGGGGCTTCAACATCGGGAGCCTCAATCGCCTTGATGCAGCAGATTGATTTTAAGCCGAGCCGGGCGATGAAAGGCCCAACGAATCGGCCAATTCAGCCCTGAGAAAACGTCTGATACCCGCTTGAATCTTTCAAAAGCTACAATGTGATAAATAACACTTAAACAAATAAAACTGAAGCAAATAAAGGCAAACAGAACCGACCTTGGAGGGGGAAAGAGAGATAGATATGGGAAAAAAATACTAAATAACGTGTTACCTGAATGAAGGACCTACTTGCAAGCGAGCCAGGAAACCCGTTTGAACCGTTTAAATCTTTCCCATCCACCAATACATCCAATTAGTTCAAATGGTAACTGTACCCGCATCAGACAGCTTTAAGAAATTCCCCGTGAATACCTTCAGTAATACTTGAAGGTCAAAACACAATTGGTAACACATCGTGTTAATACGATGTTATTAGAGACAATTAACAATCGCTTAACAATGACATCCCCACTGTCTCGTGGAAAGCAGAGATTTTATTAGATTTTTTTAAACCGAATTTCAAAATCCAAATTACAAAACATGGGGGTGGGTGATTGCCCCCCACCTCTCAAAACATGGGGGCTGTGCCCCCCACCCCCACGGGATTTCCTCCCATGCTTTCTCCCACCCTTCCCTTTCAGATCTGCGAAGCACGTGCCACTAGCTGCACTAGTGCTGCAGCCAATTCACATGCCATTCCCACTGCAAGCATCAGCTGCATCAGGAGGACAGGCTTGCAGTGTAAGTGAACGTGCAACTAGACAAAAGCACAGTGAGAAGCCGGGAGGGATGGCTGATTGAAGCCCATGCACAACAAGGAGGGAGGGTCAGCCAAATGTATTTGGTTTTGTGATTGGCAAGAGGGATGGTCTATTTTACTTCGGAGTCACGTGAGTGATTCCGTGAAGAACCCGCTCAGCACGCATGCGCGACATTACGCCAGCAGTGCAACACGCAGCTACAGCAGGAGTCAGGCGCTCCCGCTGCAATTTAAAAAACGGACCGTCAGGTAAGTGAACTGTGGTCGGCTTTACTTACCAAAGAAGAGCCGTCTGATTTCTCTTTCAGAAATGAGTACACCAAAGACAAGACTCTCAAAGAAATCTGTCCCCCGTTCGACTCCACCAGAGGAGCGCTCCATCAGGGGGGGCAGCAACAGGCGGTAGGAGCGCTAACCGAGCGCTCCGTTATCCCCGACACCGTGCCGAGCCCAGCTCCGCTAGCGCCTGAGCAGCGGGCTGGAGGGAAAGCTAGCAGAAAGAGCGTCCGGCCGGTGGCCGACACGTCGGACGGGGACGTCTCTCCACCCAGGCGCGGGAGAGACAGCCGCCTGAGCCGCTTGGAGCGGCTCTTGGAGCAGGTGCTCCAGCGAGGTGCGACCCAGGAGGGGCGCTCTCGCAGAGGGAGGTCAGGCACTCCCTCCACAGTGCCTTGTGCACTGTCCATTGCTTCCTCCTTTCCAGAGGATAGCTTTGGTGACCAGGACTGGGCTGGCTGAAGATCTTGGGAGTATGCAAGGGGTGCAGGAACAGGAAGAGCTGCTTGGTGTAGTGGCAACCCCACGTGCAGGAAGACCGTTAGAAGCCAAACTAGCGGCCAGCATCAACCACCTCTCCAACAGGGCTCTACAGGAGCAGGTGGTCAATGATGCTTTGGAAACTTATACAGCGCCGGAGAACTGTGAGTCCCTCAAAGTGCCGGCTGTAAACAGCCAAATCTGGGGGCACGTTGGGCCAAACATCCGACACCACGAGCTAAAACTGCAGCGGATCCTCAGGCTCCTGACGTCGGCCATCACTTAGTTTGCTCGTTCCGTGGACAACACCGAGATGACCACCACTCAACAGGATACTCTCGCGCTGTTGTGTAATACGCAATTTGAGATCAACAACCTGCGTAAAGAAATCATAAAACCTGCCATCAATCCTAAATTTGCGGGGTTGTGCAAAACCCCAGCCTCTGAGCTAGACATACTGCTCTTTGGTAATGACCTACCTAAGCGAATGAAGGATATGGCCGAGGCCTCAAAAACTCACGATCTCATGAAGGCAGGGCACGGGACGAGCAAACCTAGAGCACTAAACACCAAGTGGCAGCACCCCGTCGCGTCCACCAGTCGACGTCCACCATATAGGACTGGTGAAAGCTCGGGGTCCGCATTTTATCACCGTAAGTCTTTTTTAGACCAGGGCCCAGAGCGGACCCCATGGAAAATGCGCCACCCCCCAACATCAACGCCACATCAGACAACACGCAAGCCTCGTGGGACCGGCGGGAACCAGAGGAAATACCCATAACCATGGAGGTAGGTGGGTCTGGTTCCTACCAGCATATAGAAAGAAGGGGCTTAATACTAACAGGAGGGAGATTACACCAGTTTAAAGCAGCATGGGAGTCTATCACGAGTGATCAGTATATACTCAATGGCATTAGTGGATACAAAATACAATTCATAACAGGTAAATTGCCACCAGTTCAACATTTACCCCAAAGGGTATTTTCCCTCAGTGAGAGAAAAACGAGAGGGACAAGTTGAACTGATGAGACTAATTACAAAGGGTATCATTGAAAACACAAAACATGAACCCTTGGAATTTGTATCAAATATATTCACTAAAACCAAAAATGATGGTGGATGTCATATCATCATTGACTTAACATCACTAAATATGTTTGTTAAGTATATACATTTCAAATTGGAAATGTTTGTTACTGCCAAACAATTAATTTCCAAAGGATACTACATGGCAAGCATTGATCTTAAAGATGCTTACTATTCAGTACCTATTCACAAGGATCATCGCAGATACCTGAAGTTTACCTGGATGGGGCAATTATGGTAGTTTACAGCGTTACCCATGGTTTAACATCAGCCCCAAGATTATTCACCAAGATACTAAAACCAGCCTTGGCAATATTAAGATGACAAAAACATATTGTCATGGCATATCTTGATGATATCTTAATAGTAGGCAAAATCATGGAATTGACTATGTCAGCTGTATCAGCTACCAAACAGTTGTTCGAAACCTTGGGATTTGTCTTACATCCAGATAAATCTAAGTTGAAGCCATCCACAACTATGGACTACTTTATGTATCTTTATGTTCCTGTTCGGTTGAAAGGAAACAGTAAAAATTGGAAAGAGCCCTGGTTTTCAAGGGAAATTGGACATCTTGTTCGGAAAAAGAGGCAGATCTACAATAATTATACGCAGCATGAAGTAAATGAGGTGCTTGTGGAGTATAAGGAATGTAAAAAGAATCTTAAGAGATAAATTAGAAAAGCTAAAAGAAGATATGAGGTTGCTTTGGCAAGTAAGGTGAAAGTAAATCCAAAGGGTTTCTACAGCTATATTAATAGCAAAAGGATAACGAGGGATAAAATTGGTCCATTGGAGAAACAGAGTGGGCAGCTATCTGCAGAGCCAAAAGAGATGGGGGAGATATTGAACAATTTATTTTCTTCGGTATTCACCAAGGAGAAGGATATTGAATTATGTGAGGTAAGGGAAACGAGTAGAGTAGTTATGGATACTATGAGTTTCAAAGTAAAAGAAGTACTGACACTTTTGAAAAATATAAAAGTGGATAAGTCTCCAGGTCCTGACAGGATATTCCCTCGGACATTGAGGGAAGTTAGTGTAGAAATAGGCGGGGCTATGACAGAAATATTTCAAATGTCATTAGAAACGGGAATAGTCCCCGAGGATTGGCGTACTGCGCATGTTGTTCCATTGTTTAAAAAGGGTTCTAAGAGTAAACCTAGCAATTATAGACCTGTTAGTTTGACTTCAGTGGTGGGCAAATTAATGGAAAAGATACTTAGAGATAATGTATATAAGCATCTGGATAAACAGGGTCTGATTAGGAACAGTCAACATGGATTTGTGCCTGGAAGGTCATGTTTGACTAATCTTCTTGAATTTTTTGAAGAGGTTACTAGGGAAATTGACGAGGGTAAAGCAGTGGATGTTGTCTATATGGACTTTAGTAAGGCCTTTGACAAGGTTCCTCATGGAAGGTTGGTTAAGAAGGTTAAACTGTTGGGTATAAATGCAGGAATAGCAAGATGGATTCAGCAGTGGCTGAATGGGAGAAGCCAGAGGGTAATGGTGGATGGCTGTTTGTCGGGTTGGAGGCAGGTGACTAGTGGGGTGCCTCAGGGATCTGTGTTGGGTCCTTTGTTGTTTGTCATGTACATCAATGATCTGGATGAAGGGGTGGTAAATTGGATTAGTAAGTATGCAGATGATACCAAGATAGGGGGTGTTGTGGATAATGAAGAGGATTTCCAAAGTCTACAGAGTGATTTAGGCCATTTGGAAAAATGGGCTGAAAGATGGCAGATGGAGTTTAATGCTGATAAATGTGAGGTGTTACACCTTGGCAGGACAAATCAAAATAGGACGTACATGATAAATGGTAGGGAATTGAATAATACAGTTGAACAGAGGGATCTGGGAATAACCGTGCATAGTTCCTTGAAGGTGGAATCTCATATAGATAGGGTGGTAAAGAAAGCTTTTGGTATGCTAGCCTTTATAAATCAGAGCATTGAGTATAGAAGCTGGGATGTAATGTTAAAATTGTACAAGGCATTGGTGTGACCAAATCTGGAGTATGGTGTACAATTTTGGTCGCCCAATTATAGGAAGGATGTCAACAAAATAGAGAGAGTACAGAGGAGATTTACTAGAATGTTGCCTGGGTTTCAACAACTAAGTTACAGAGATAGGTTGAATAAGTTAGGTCTTTATTCTCTGGAGCGCAGAAGGTTAAGGGGGGACTTGATAGAGGTCTTTAAAATGATGAGAGGGATAGACAGAGTTGATGTGATCAAGCTTTTCCCTTTGAGAATAGGGAAGATTCAAACAAGAGGACATGGCTTCAGAATTAAGGGACAGAAGTTTAGGGGTAACATGAGGGGGAACTTCTTTACTCAGAGAGTGGTAGCGGTGTGGAATGAGCTTCCAGTGGAAGTGGTGGCGGCAGGTTCGTTGGTATCATTTAAGAATAAATTGGATAGGCATATGGATGAGAAGGGAATGGAGGGTTATGGTATGAGTGCAGGCAGGTGGGACTAAGGGAAAAAATTGTTCGGCGCGGACTTGTAGGGCCGAGATGGCCTGTTTCCGTGCTGTAATTGTTATATAACCATATAACCATATATAACCATATAACAATTACAGCACGGAAACAGGCCATCTCGACCCTTCTAGTCCGTGCCGAACACATAATCTCCCCTAGTCCCATATACCTGCGCTCAGACCATAACCCTCCATTCCTTTCCCATCCATATAACTATCCAGTTATATATGGTTATATGGTTACTTGGGCTTCACAATTAATTCAGTCCATATGACTGTAACTTTGCCAAGAGACAAAACAGTTGCATTGGCACAATCATGCAACAATCTAATGGTCAACAAACGACTAACTATTCGACAAGTAGCAAGAGTAATTGGGAAAATGGTAGCAGCATTTCCGGCTACGCAATTCGGACCTTTGCACTACCAAAACTTACAAAGAGCAAAGGTACAGGCACTAAAACGACATGCAGGTCATTATGATCGTGTCATGAAGTTACCCACTGAAGCAATATCAGAACTACAGTGGTGGGCAGAAAACGTTTAGCATAGTTACAGCCCTATTATCATCACTAACTGTACGCTAGTTATCCAAACAGATGCCAGTGCTCAAGGCTGGGGAGCAACTAAAGCCATATCCAGCACAGGTGGTAGATGGACTAACCCTGACTCGTCATTACTACTTACACTGGGCATAAATTATCTAGAGATGTTGGTTGCCTTCTATGGTTTAAAAGCATATGCATCAAATATGCATCATTTGCATGTTCGGTTACAAATAGATAATACTACGGTGGTGGCCTACATTAACCATATGGGCGGCATAAAATCGTTATCATGCAACAAGTTGGTTAACACAATTTGGCAATGGTGTGTCGAAAGACATATTTGGCTATCAGCAACTTACCTACCAGGTAAGCTAAATACAGTGGCAGACACCAGGTCACGTAAATTTAATGACAACATCGAATGGATGTTAAACCCCAAAATATTTGCAAAAATTGTCAAGCAATATGGCACGCCAGATATCGATTTATTTGCATCAAGGCTAAATCAGCAGGTACCTATGTATGTCGTCTGGGAACCAGACCCTGAGGCAGCAGCGGTAGATGCGTTCGCGCTGGATTGGGGACATTTCTTCCTCTATGCATTTCCTCCCTTCTGCCTCATTAGTCGGGTACTATGCAAAATACAAATGGACTCTGCTTCAGGTATTTTGATAAGTACCCGACTGTCCTACATGGTTCCCAATGCTCCATGACATGGTTGTTGGAACTCCGATGACATTTCCCAGTGACCCAGAATTATTACAACACCCAGTGTCTGGCATAAGCCACCCATGCCATGAAAAAATCTAACTCCTGGGTTGCAGATTCTGGACAGACCATTGCTGGGACTGGGATTATCAGAACAAACTGTCAACACCATGTCAGCATCCCTCCGAACATCCACTAAAAAACAGTACTTGACCAATATCAGAAAATGGGAAAAGTACTGCCTGGATACAGGGACCACCTACACAACTGCATCAGTCACCAACGTACTGGAATTCCTGGCCAAACTTCACTACGAAGAAGGACTCAGCTACAGTGCCATCAACACAGCGAGAAGTGCCCTGTCTGCTTACTTAACACTAGCACCAGGACAACAGGCCTTGGGATCTCACCCGCTGGTGGTAAAATTAATGAAAGGCATTTACAATACCAATCCCCCTAAACCAAGGTACACCCATATATGGGATGTCAGTGAGGTCCTGACTTACCTCAGGGGATGGCCACCAGCCAGATCCCTCAGCCTGGAACAATTGACACTCAAAACGCTCATGTTAATGCCACTTGTATCCGCACAGTAGGTCCAGTGTCTACATCGGTTATGACTGGACCACATGATTACAGCTCCAGACCAGATCTCGTTTATGATCCAGGGATTGATCAAACAGAGCAGGCCAGGAACGCCTAGTCCAGACGTGATATTCCGGGCTTACCCACCAGAACCACGGTTATGTGTCATGACCCACCTACTATCTTATATAGACACAACTAACAATATTCGAGGGAGTGAAAACGCCTTGTGGGTCAGTCATAAAAAACCTCATGGTCGGGTGACGAGCCAAACCATTTTGAGATGGCTCAAGCAGGTGCTAAAAGCTGCCGGGATTGACACTAACTTGTATAAATCTCACTCCACCAGGGCAGCATCCACATCAACGGCGGAAATAATGGACCACATCCTGGCTACAGCAGGATGGGCAAGGGGAACCACGTTCAGGACTTTTTATCACAAGCCGTTGGCAAAACCTGTGTTATATGCAGAAACAATTTTACAGTCTGCAAATATTTAATTTAAGCCCGGGGGAGCAATTTTCTTTTTGTTGTTATTGTTAATAAATACCGTTTTTGTTTTTCATAAAACAGATTCATTGGTTGATTACGATAACACACTTCCTCCCTCAAAGACTTCCGCAGTGATGTAGTAATAACTGTTACACAGTTTGAAATCACAGAGCTTTGAAATCTTCACGGAATCACTCACGTGACTCCGAAGTAAAATAGTAAGATTAAACGAGAACTTACCAGTTTGAAGTTTGATCTGTATTTTATGAGGAGTTACGATGAGGGATTACGTGCCCTCCGCTCCCACCCTCAATAATATGGGTCAAATTCACAAACTGATGTCTCCTTGTCTTTACTATGTTTACTTCAATAACTGTATCTGTGATTCCACACCGCTGCTTTGAAGTATGGCGCGCATGCGTGCTGAGTGGGTTTTTCACGTAATCCCTCATCGTAACTCCTCATAAAATACAGATCAAACTTCAAACAGGTAAGTTCTCGTTTTATCTTACTATTATAGTGTATTGGCAGGGAGGACAGCCAATTCTGATAGGATGGCCGATTAAGTCAGACTTGGCCACGGAAGGACGATGAACAACTTCTAATCAACTAAAACCCACACATGGAATTTTAAATATGCATTAGAAGCTCCTACTACTGTGGAAGAGTTTCAGTGAATGCCAAAATCCACCAGGTAGTCACTGGTTTCTGACACTGAAAAGACAATTGGTCAGAAATATTGACCAAGGGTTTAGAGGACTGTGGGCCACATGAGCCCAGTTTGCCAACTTGCTTGGCAAGGCCATAAGTGATAGGAGCAGAATTAAGCCATTCGGCCCATCTACTCCGCCATTCAATCATGGCTGATCTATCTCTCCCTCCTAACCCCATTCTCCTGCCTTCTCCCCATAACCCCAGACACCCGGACTGCTCACGGGCAGCCATGACCTGCGGAGGCGGAAGGCTCCAGGAGGAAGAGCGAGAGTGCACGAGGATGGGACGGTCAGGGGCTCACCTGAGTGCTTTCCAGCGCGCCCAGCTTCTCAGGACGAGACCAGATACCTCTGGATGACATCAAGAGGCCAACACACCTGCAGAGGCAGAAAGGTTGCACTGAAGCAAGTAACATTCAAGGTTTGCAGTCGCCTCAGTCCGTTCACTGCGCTCAGTCTGCCTGGACCTACCTGATCTCCCGGTTGACAAACACTTTAATTCCCTTTCCCATTCCCACACTTAACCTTTATGTCCTCAGAGTGAGGCCAAACACAAATTGGAGGAACATCTCATATGTTGCTTGGGCAACCAAAATCCCAATGGTATGAATATTAATTTCTATAAGTTGATGTAAACCTTGCATTCCCTCTCTCTCCATCCCTCCCCCACCCAAGTTATACCAGCTTCAAAGTCAACTTGATGAGTCATTGTCTGTAGTCTTTCTCACCCAACAAACAGCTAACTTTCTTTTATCATTGTTACTTTTTTGCATATCTTTCTTTCATTTGTTCTACATCTCTCTCCATCACTGCCTCTATCTCTCATTTCCCTTTCCCCTGACTCTCAGTCTGAAGAAGAGTCTCGACCCAAAACGTCATCTATTTCTTTTCTCCAGAGTTGCTGTCTGACCCGCTGAGTTACTCCAGCATTTTGTGTCTATCTACAGTGTAAACCAGCATCTGCAGTTCCTTCCCACACATTAACCTTTGCTTTTTACCACAAATCAAATTTTGGTTCCAATGGACCACTCACTTTTTAACCAACCTGCCAAATGGGGCCTTACCAAAAACCTCACTGAAACCCATAGTCTCCATGAAACATGCTGGCCTTATCAATTCTTTGTCACCAACTCAAACAATGTAACCATCAGTCAGACAGAGCCTTCCTGCAAGAACTCCATCCTGACGACCTCTCCTTAACTCAACTTTTAGACAATAGACAATAGGTGCAGGAGTAGCCCATTCGAGCCAGCACCGCCATTCAATATGATTATGGCTGAACATCCACAATTAGTACCCTATTCCTGCCTTCTCACCATATCCACTGACTCCGCTGCTCTATCTAACTCTCTTGAAAGCATCCAGATAATTGGCATCCACTAGCAAGAATGTCCTTCCTCAAATTTGGAGACCAAAACTGCACACAATACTCCAGGTGTGGTCTAACTAGGGCCCCATGCAGAAGGAACTCTTTGCTCCTATACCCAACTCCTCTTGTTATGAAGGCCAACATGCCATTAGCTTTCTTCACTGCCTGCCGTACCTGCATGCTTACTCTCAGTTCTAAAAAACATTCACCTCTAAATGAATTTTATACCATTTAGAATCTATTCCAATAATTTGTCCTCCACAGGTTAAGCAAACTGGCCTGTAATTATTTGGGCTCTCCCATGCTCCCTTTTTAAACAACCGTATGTTAGTAATCTAATCCTCCTGTATTACTCCTGCAGTGAGGAAGATTCAAAATATCACGGTCAGAGCATCTATAATTTCTTCCCTGGCTCCCTTCAACATCCTGGGATACATTTCATCCGAGCCTGGTGAGTTACCCATTGACTAAAATGACCGACCCTTGATGCCTCCCCTTATTCTCTGCACATCCCACACAATATTTCACATTTGTTTACTGTAACAATATTATCCCCCTCGTATGAATAGCTACAACTAATCACGATTCACCTCCGGGGAATTAAAATCCAATAACATTGTCCTTGCACATTTACACTTGCTGGAACTTTGCTTATGAACTTGTTCTCTCTCACACCCTATTTGGGGTCAACAGTGCACTCACAAGTCAGCAATTGCCCATTTTCATCTTACATTTGACATTGACGACTTTCTAACATATCATCCTGTCTGAAGATAGTCGCAAATGCTGAAATAAGCTCAGCGGGACAGGCAGCATCTCTAGAGAGAAGGAATGGGTGACGTTTCAGGTCAAGACCCTTCTTCGATTTAAACCAGCAGCTGCAGTTCCTTCCTACACATATCATCGCTTTCACAGTTTACAGCATTTCATTAACTAGTAATGTCATCCCTCAGTCTCCCTTCTCCATAATGAGCAGCTCAGAACAAAATCAGAGTGAAAGCAAATCATTCTCCAACATAGAACAGCACAGGAACAGGACCTTCGGCCCAATGTCTGTGTCGAACATGATGCCAAGTTAAACTACTCTCCACCTGCATATGATCCATTTCCCACCATTCCCTGCATATCCATGTGCCTATCTAAAATCTAAAACATTCTTAAACATCAACTATCGTATCTGCTTCCACCATTACCCCGGGAAGCACGTTCCAGACACCCATCACTCTTAAAAACCAACTTTGGGGCCATATCTATCTATCTATCTATTACTATATAAAACTCTCGCCCCATCCGTCCGACATCCGTCCGGCTGCCTTTCTGCCTTTCGATTCGTTCCCGCCGTGCGATGTCACAATGCCCGATGCTCGCAGACGTCCAATCGCGATGCCCGACGCTCGCAGACGTCCAATCAGAATGGATCCATTTACATGTACGGCTTCCGACCGCATTTCTTCCATTGATTCCCTGCAACTCCGAAACCGGACGCAGAATCGCCGACATCTTTTCCATTTCGGTAGAGATTTCACTTTTCTTTCTAAGTATCCGCTCCTCATTACATTTCGTCGTGTTAAAGTACACGTTTTTAATCAAATCCTTCCCCCCCCCCCCCCAATATTTCAAAAATAAACTGGCTTCTCACCCACAGAAGCTGCACCAGCCCCAGCCCCTGCTGAACGTTCCATCGTGTGATGTCACAATGCCCGATGTTCACATATGTCCAATCGGAATGGATTCATTTACATATGCCTATGCAGGAGCCCCAGCCAATGGTGAACGTTCCATCGTGTGATGTCACAATGCCCAATGTTCAAATACATTGTTGCCATAGAGGGAGTACAGAGAAGATTCACCAGACTGATTCTTGGGATGTCAGGACTTTCATATGAACAAATACTGGATAGACTCGGCTTGTACATGCTAGAATTTAGAAGATTGAGGGGGTATCTTATAGAAACGTACACAATTCTTAAGGGGTTGGACAGGCTAGATGCAGGAAGATTGTTCCAGATGTTGGGGAAGTCCAGAACAAGGGGTCACAGTTTAAGGATAAGGGGTAAATCTTTTAGGACCGAGATGAGAAAAACATTTTTCACACAGAGAGTGGTGAATCTCTGGAATTCACTGGCACAGAAGGTAGTTGATGCCTGTTCATTGGCTGTATTTAAGAGGGAGTTAGATGTGACCCTTGTGGCTAAAGGGATCAGGGGGTATGGAGAGAAGGCAGGTACAGGTTACTGAGTTGGATGATCAGCCACGATCATATTGAATGGTGGTGCAGGCTCGAAGGGCCGAATGGCCTACTCCTGCAATTAATTTCAATGGTTCTATGTTTCCCTCTCCTCACCCCTCTCCCCCACCCCCTTCCCTCTCTACCACCACCCCCTTACCCCTACCCCTCTGTCCCTCTTTCACCACTCCCCCTACCCCTCCCTTCCCACTCATCCATTTCAATCCCCTTACCCCACGCCTCTCCCACCCCCACCCCTCTCTCTTCCGCTCCCTTCCCCTCTCTCCCCACCCCTTCCCCTACCCCTCTGTCCCTCTTCCACCACTCCCCCGTCTCTCTTCCACCACTCCCGCAACCCCGTTACCCCTCCCTCCCTCACCACTCTACCACTTCTCTCCCCCTTCTCTCCTCCCCCTCTCCCTCTCCTCACCCTTCTCCCTCCCCACTCTCCCCCACCCCCTTCCCTCTCTATCCCACCCCCTTCCCTCTCCCCCCCACCCCTTCCCCCTATCCCTCTGTCCCTCTTCCATCATTCCCCCTACTCCTCTCCTCCTCCCTCCCCACTCTTCCACTTCTCTCCCCCTTCTCCTCCACTCTCCTTCCCCACTCTTTCCCCTCTCTCCCCCAGCCCTCACCCCCTCCCTCCCTCCTCCCCTACCTCCCCTTCCTCCCCCTCCCCCACATCTCTCTCCCCATCCCCCTCTCTCACCCCCTACCCCGCTCTCCTTTCCCTCCCAAATCTGTCCCGTTTCCTCCACCTCCTCTCCCCTCCCTCCCCTCCCTCCCCTCCCTCCCCTCTTCACATCCCCCCTCCCCCCACCTGTGTGTTTGGGGGTTGGTTAATGTGAGTTTGATGCCGCAGCCCCCCCTCCCCCCCCCCGCAAAACGCCGTTGGGGAAACAGACCCAACAGGTCTGCACTTGGTCTAGTCTCCTTTAAACGTCGCCACTCTCACCTGAAAGTTATGCCCTCTAGCCTTTGACATTTCCCCTCGATGGAATCCTTGCTTCAAGTGGAGCCACACTCCTCCATTGGATTTTCCAGCCTTTCTTTCCTCTTCCTCCCAAACATTCACTAACTTCAAGCCCTCGTTCCCTGTTCTGCCCATCTTCCCCCCAAATCTTGGCTCAAATTTCCTTCCATACCAAACCATATCAACCCGTCCAAACGTCATTAACAAACCCATCGAGGAGATTGATCCCAGCCTCGAGGTGTCACCTGCCCTCAGAACCAGTGCCAATGCCCGAGGAATATACAGCCCTGCCTCCTACACCATCACTCCCCTACTCATCACCCACACTCCCTTCCCACATCTCCACTCACTGTACCAGCTACTGGGAGCAATCTGGAGATTAGCATCTTTGCATGCGGTAGAACAGCGAGATTATCAAATACAAGCACCCTGATAATAGAATGGAAAGACAGAGATGTAACGCTGAGGCTTTATAAGACCACATTTGAAGTATTGTGAGCGGTTTTGGGCTCCACATCTGAAGAAGGATATGCTGGTGTTGGAGAGAGTCCAGAGGAGGTTTACGAGAATGATCCCAGGAATGAGTGGGTTGACGTGTGATGAGCATTTGTAGGCACTGGGCCTGTACAATATAACACAACCTCAATTCAGCTGCTTGGACCTCACTCTCTAATTCCAATAAGAACCTAGGGCTCGCAGTTTACACTATAAACTGGCCAGCGTTGTTCTGTCAAATACAGCCCAGGGCACACCTCAATCCTTCCCTCCACCTTTAATCCTTTACTCTCAACTTGACTGTTTCTCCTCATGCTTTGCCTCAACTGCTCGAACCCTCTGTGCAGATTTTGTCTTCATATTGTCCTGCAGACATCAATGATCGATGAAGAAATGGAGCAGGTCCTTACCCATAATGCCAGCAACACCAGCAGCATCGACTTCTTCACGTGAGGGACACAGCTGGAGGGGAAACACACACACGTCAGCCGGCTATTGAACCCAACCCCGTCTCAAGCAAGATGGACACAAAAAGCTGCCGTAACTCAGTGGGTCGGGCAGCATCTCTGGAGTCTGATGATGTCACCCATTCCTTCTCTCCAGAGATGCCGCCCGAACCGCTGAGTTTCTCTAGCTTCTTGTGTCTATCTTCAGTTTAAAACAGCATCTCCAGTTCCTTCCCACACACACGTTACAAGCAAATTGAATGCTCCCATCAAACAGACAGAATCAGGTCAATGATTATGGTCAAGAGATGGACAGACCCCTCCATGGACCCACGTTGCTGACAGACCTTCACTCCACACACCCAAAGCTCAGAGCCATGGTGACACTGATGCAAAGATTAGTCAACCTAGGGTACAGGATCAGAGGGTGTATCTGGGGTAGAGTGTGGGCAAGCTATCTTGTAGTCCAAGGCTCAGAGAGTCGAATGGCCTCCTTCTGCACATATTTTTCTATGTTTATTTCTGTTTCTAGTGGGTTTATCTGGGGTAGTACAAGTAGGTTGGCCTGTGGTGCGTTTACCTGGGGTACAATAAATGGGTTATCATTTTTTAAGTTTAGTTTAAAAGCACAGCACAGAAACAAGCCCTTCGGCCCACTGAATCCGCACTGACCAACTATTCCTGCCCACTGACACTACCTTATACAGACTAGAGTCATAGAGTGATACAGTTTGGAAACAGGCCCTTCGGCCCAACTTGCCCACACCGACCAACAATGTCCCAGCTACACTAGTCCCACTTGCCTGCGCTTAGTCCATATTCCTCCAAACCTGTCGTATTTATGTACCTATCTAACTGTTTGTTAAAATGATGGGGTAGTCTCAACCTTAACTACCTCCTCTGGCAACTTGTTGCATACACCCAACACCTTTTGTGTGAAAACGTTACCTTTCGGATTCCTATTAAATCTTTTCCCTTTCACCTTGAACATATGTCCTCTGGTCCTCGATTCCCCTACTCTGGGCAAGAAACTGTGCGTCTACCCGATCTATTCCTCTCATGATTTTGTATACCTTTGTGAGACACGACCTCCCACGCTCAAAACCATGCTGACTATCCCAAATCAACCCTTGCCCATTCAAATGTCTGTATAACCTATCCCTCAGAATACTCTCTAGTAACTTTCCAGCTACAGATGTTATGCACACCGGCCAAGAGTTACCAGCATTTTTCCTGCAGCCCTTCTTGAAAAGAGGCACAATATTTGCCACTCTCCAGTCTTCCAGTACCCCTCCAGTATTTAAGGACGACTCGTCAATTTCAACCAGGGTTCCCGCAATATATCTGATCAGGTCCCGGTGATTTGTCTACCTTCAAACACGACAGTACCTTCAGTACTTCCTCGACGGTAACACTGACTGCCCGCAAGACACTTCCATTGACGGCTCCAAGTTCCTCTGTCCTACAGTCCTAGTGGAGCTGGTCCTTACCATCAACAACTTTTCCTTTGACTCCTCCCATTTCTTCCAAATCCAAGGCGTAGTTATGGGCACGCGCATGGGCCCCAGATATGCCTGCCTCTTTGTAGGGTGCGTCAAACATTTCTTGTTCAAGGCGTACCGTGGTCCCATCCCCAAACTCTACCTCCGCTACATTGACGAGTGCATTGGTGCTACCTCCTTCACCCATACAGAACTTACTGACTTCATCGATTTCACCACTAACTTCCATCCGGCACTCAATTTCACCTGGACCATTTCCGACATCTCCCTACCGATTCTAGACCTCACTATCTCCATCGCAGGTAACAGACTACTGACCAACATCTACTACAAACCCACTGACTTCCATGGCTATCTGGACTACACTTCTTCCCACCCTGCTTCCTGTAAGGACTCTATCCCCTACTCACAATTCCTCTGATTACGCCGCATCTGCACCCGGGATGAGGTGTTCCAAACAAAGGCATCTGAGATGTTCTCATTCTTTAGGGAATGGCGGTTCCCCTCTTTGACTGTAGATGAGGCTCTCACCAGTGTCTCCTCTATATCCCGTAGCTCCGCTCTCAATCCCCATCCCCCCTCTTGTAACAAGGGCAGAGTCCCTTCCACACTACCAGCCGTCACATACAACAGATAATCCTTCGACATTTTCGCCACCTCCAACGGGATCCCACAACTGGCCACATCTTCTCATCTCCTCCCCTTTCTTTTTTTGAAAATATTTTTTATTGGAGATAGGTACATAACCAAATTACATCATTACAGTCTTACATTTTTAAATTGATAATATTGTCAATTATTATTACATTGTCTCCAATACTTTTTGCCTTTTTTTTTTATTTTTTAAACTAGATAGAACTAAAGAGATAGATGAAGTAAAGAAAGAAAAGAAAGAGAAGAAAAACAAAAAAAAAAAAACAAAAAGAAAAAAGGTAGTTAAAGAAGAATGGAAAAATTTATTAAAATAAAAAAGACTTCATTCGAGATATATTCGTACATTTCAGAGTATAATATTTCATCCATTCTTTAGCCCGCGTGCTAGTCAGGTTCCTGTGCTGAACCATTCTGACCCTTTAAGTAATCAATAAAAGGAGACCATGTTCCAACGAATAATTCCTGTTTGTCCAACAGGGAAAATCTGATTCTTTCCACGTTTAAGGTCTCCGTCATTTCTATAATCCACATTTTGATTGTGGGGGCCGTAGGTCCTTTCCAAAATTTTAGAATTAATTTTTTTCCTGTTATTAAACTATAATCAATAAAGTTTCTTTGTGTTGTTCTAAGTGTTTGATTTAATTCTAATATTCCGAGTATTATTAATTTTGGATCTGGGTCCAATTGTGTGCTGGTTACTTTAGATATTATACTAAAAATATTTACCCAGAATTTTTTAATTTTTATACAGTTTGCAAACATATGAGATAATGTAGCTTCTAAATGTTGACATTTATCACATATAGGTGAGATATGTTGAAAAATTTTATGTAGTTTTGTTTTTGAATAATGTAACCTATGTATTACTTTAAATTGTATTAGAGAATGTCTGGCGTTTAGTGAACACTGATGTATGTGTTGCAAACTTTCTTCCCAAGTATCTTTCGTTATTACTTGATTTAATTCTTTTTCCCATGTTTGTCTGTGTAAGTCCGTCGAGGGAATGTCACTGTCTAATAAGATATTGTATATATAAGATATTAATTTTTCTGTATTAGGATGTTTGTTCCAACATTCATCAAGAATTTCTGAATTTCTAATTCGAAAATTTTGGGAGTTCGATTTTACATAATCTCTAAGTTGAAGATATCTGAAATAATCATTTCCTCGAAGTCCATAAGTCTGTTGCAATTCCTGAAATGTCAGAAAAGTGCCTTCCTTGTAAAGTTGTCCCATATTTTTAATTCCATAATTCTTCCATTGTGTAAAACCCCCGTCCAACCATGAAGGCTTAAACAAAGGATTATTCACAATTGGAAGAAAAAGTGATAAATTATCTAATTTTAATGTCTTTTTTAATTGTTTCCAGATTCGTATAGCACTAAATATTATAGGGTTTTCCCTATAAATTTTTTTGTTTAATTTAGACGTAGCAAATAATATCGAACCGATATCAAAAGGTAAACAATCTTCCTTTTCCATTTTTAACCAATCTGGTTGATGATCTATTTCTTCCAACCAGAAATTCATATTTTTAATGTTAACTGCCCAAAAATAAAACAAAAAATTGGGTAAAACCAAGCCTCCATTTATTTTTGATTTACACAAGTGTCTTTTGTTTATCCTATGATTCTTATAATCCCAGATAAAATCATTAACAATAGAGTCCAATTTTTTTTTAAAGTTTTTTGCCAGATATATCGGAATTGTCTGAAAAAGATATAATATTTGCGGTAAAAAAATCATTTTTATGGCATTGATTTTGCCTACCATTGAGATAGGAAGTGTTTTCCAGTATTGAATATTCTTATGTAGTTTGTTCAGTAATGGGGGGAAATTTGCTTTAAATAATGATGTATATATCTTAGTTACATAAATACCTAGATATTTAAATTTTTCATTTACTATTTTAAATGGAAATTGTTGTATTGTCTGTTTGTTATGTTCCCTTATTGGCATAATTTCACTTTTATTCCAATTTATTCTGTATCCTGAAAGTGAACCAAATTGGGTTATTAGCTTTAATAAGTTTGGAATACTAATTTCTGGTTTTGTAATGTAAATTAATACATCATCTGCGTATAGAGAAATTTTATTCACTGTGTCCTTTGTGTTATACCCATGTATTTCCGGATGCCCCCTAACGCTTTCTGCCAGTGGCTCAATAGCAAGCGCAAATAATAATGGAGATAATGGGCATCCTTGTCTACAACCTCTAGATAGGCTAAATTTAGGTGACAACCTTTGGTTTGTAAATATTCTAGCCGTGGGATTTGTATATAACAGTTTTATCCATGTACAGAATTTCTCCCCTAGCTGCATATTTTCCATCACCGAAAATAAATAAGGCCATTCGACCTGATCAAATGCTTTTTCAGCGTCAAGTGAAATTATTGCTAGATCTTCATTAATAATTCTCTTAGAATATATAATATTAAATAATCTTCTTAGATTATAATATGAGTACCGTTTCTGAATAAAGCCTGTTTGGTCAGGGTGTATTAATTTATTCATCACTGTACTTAATCTATGCGCTAGTATTTTAGTTAAAATTTTCTGATCTGTATTTAAAAGTGCAATTGCTCTGTATGATCCCGGGTCTTCCAGATCTTTATCAGCTTTAGGAATAAGTGTTATTATTGATTCATTTAAAGTGTCTGGAAGTTTCTGTTGAGTATATATATACTCATACAGTCTTTGTAAACGTGGGCTAAGCAAATCATAATTTTTTTAATAAAATTCGGAACCTAAACCATCTGGTCCTACTGCTTTACCATTTTTTAAAGAGCCAATAGACTCCTCAATATCCTTTATCGTAATCTCCCTTTCTAATAATTCTCTATCGTTTGAATCTAACCCTTTTAAATTACATTTTATTAAAAAATCTGCTATTCCTTCTGATTGTGCTACGGTTTTAGTTGAATAAAGGTTATGATAATATTGGAGAAATCTATCATTTATATCCTTGGGCATTTTTAATAATTCTCCTGTCTCTGTTCTAATTTTATGAATTGTTTTTTCCCCTTCCATTTTTCGCAATTGACGTGCTAATAATTTTTGTGGTTTGTCTCCAAATTCAAAATGTAGTTGTTTGGTTTTTTGATAAAGTTTTATTACTGGTTCTGAATACATTTTATTTAATTTATATTTCAATACCGCAATTTTATTATGTTTTAAAGTAGATGGCATTCTCGCATTTTCTATATCTAGTTGCTTGATTTCAATTTCCAATGTTTGTTGCTTAATCCTGTTCTCTTTATTATAAAATGCTTGAGCAGAAATTAATGTACCTCGAACATACGCTTTAAACGTTTCCCACATAAGAGAAATAGGTGTGTCAGGGTTGTCATTTACCTCAAAAAATATTTGAATCTGTTTAATAATATATTCCTGGCATGATCTTTCGTTCAAAATTTGTGGGTTAAATCTCCAATATGCTTGTTTCTCGGACATTCCATTTAATTTAATCATGAATGTTACAGGTGCGTGATCTGAGATTATAATGTTATGGTATTTTGAATTATAAATAAATGGGATAAACGTAGAGTCAACTAAAAAATAATCTATTCTTGAGTATGTTTTGTGTACTGGTGAGTAAAATGAATATTCCCGTCCAGTTGGGTTTTCTATTCTCCAGACATCCTTAATATTAGTGGTATTAATAAATGAATTTAGAAATACACTTGATTGAGATTTTACTTTTTTTTGCCTTGATGATCTATCTAAGTATGAATCTAATGTACAATTGAAGTCTCCTCCAATTATTAATTTATATTGTGTAAATTCAGGAATTTTATTAAATGTTTTATTTATCTACCCGATCTATTCCTCTCATGATTTTGTATACCTTTGTGAGACACGACCTCCCACGCTCAAAACCATGCTGACTATCCCAAATCAACCCTTGCCCATTCAAATGTCTGTATAACCTATCCCTCAGAATACTCTCTAGTAACTTTCCAGCTACAGATGTTATGCACACCGGCCAAGAGTTACCAGCATTTTTCCTGCAGCCCTTCTTGAAAAGAGGCACAATATTTGCCACTCTCCAGTCTTCCAGTACCCCTCCAGTATTTAAGGACGACTCGTCAATTTCAACCAGGGTTCCCGCAATATATCTGATCAGGTCCCGGTGATTTGTCTACCTTCAAACACGACAGTACCTTCAGTACTTCCTCGACGGTAACACTGACTGCCCGCAAGACACTTCCATTGACGGCTCCAAGTTCCTCTGTCCTACAGTCCTAGTGGAGCTGGTCCTTACCATCAACAACTTTTCCTTTGACTCCTCCCATTTCTTCCAAATCCAAGGCGTAGTTATGGGCACGCGCATGGGCCCCAGATATGCCTGCCTCTTTGTAGGGTGCGTCAAACATTTCTTGTTCAAGGCGTACCGTGGTCCCATCCCCAAACTCTACCTCCGCTACATTGACGAGTGCATTGGTGCTACCTCCTTCACCCATACAGAACTTACTGACTTCATCGATTTCACCACTAACTTCCATCCGGCACTCAATTTCACCTGGACCATTTCCGACATCTCCCTACCGATTCTAGACCTCACTATCTCCATCGCAGGTAACAGACTACTGACCAACATCTACTACAAACCCACTGACTTCCATGGCTATCTGGACTACACTTCTTCCCACCCTGCTTCCTGTAAGGACTCTATCCCCTACTCACAATTCCTCTGACTACGCCGCATCTGCACCCGGGATGAGGTGTTCCAAACAAAGGCATCTGAGATGTTCTCATTCTTTAGGGAATGGCGGTTCCCCTCTTTGACTGTAGATGAGGCTCTCACCAGGGTCTCCTCTATATCCCGTAGCTCCGCTCTCAATCCCCATCCCCCCTCTTGTAACAAGGGCAGAGTCCCTTCCACACTACCAGCCGTCACATACAACAGATAATCCTTCGACATTTTCGCCACCTCCAACGGGATCCCACAACTGGCCACATCTTCTCATCTCCTCCCCTTTCTGCTTGCTGCAGAGACCGCTCCCTCCATAACTCCCTGGTCAATTTGTCCCTTCCCACCCAAACAACCCCGTCTCCTGGTACTTTCCCTTGAAACCGCAGGAAATGCTACACTGGTTGCTTTACCTCTGCCTTGACTCCATCCAAGGACCTAAGCAGTCTTTCCAGGTGAGGCAGAGGTTCACCTGCACCTCCCTCCAACCTCATCTATTGCATCCACTGCTCAAGGTGTCACCTTCTCTACATCGGTGAGACCAAGCTCAGGCTTAGCGATCGCTTCGCCCAACACCTCCGCACAGTTCGCATTAACAAATCTGATCTCCCGGTGGCTCAGCACTTCTACTTCCCCTCCCATTCCAAATGCGACCTTTCTGTCCTGGGCCTCCTCCATGGTCAGAGTGAGTCCCATAGCAAATTGGAGGAGTAGCACTTCATATTTCATTTCGGTAGTTTCCACCCCAGCGTGGAAAACTCCCAATTGTGGGCACCCCACATTGACTTCTCCAATTTCAGGTAGTCCTAGCTTTCTCTCTCCTTCCCCTCCCCTTTCCAGCTCTCCCACAGCCCACTGTCTCCGCCTCTTCCTTTCTTCTTCCCACCCCCCCCCCCCCACCACATCAGTCTGAAGAAGGGTTTCGACCCGATAGGTCACCTGTTCCTTCGCTGCATAGATGCTGCCTCACCCGCTGAGTTTCTCCAGCAATTTTGTCTACCTTCCGTCCTACCGTCTTTCTCCTCGGTAAATACAGAGGAGAAATATTCATTGAGGACCTCCTGTAGTTCCACACAGATGTGACTGCTTTGATTCCTGAGAGGCCCCACTCTCTCTCTCTGGTTACTCTTTTCCCCCTTACGGATTTATAAATTCTTTTGGGATTGTTGCTACCCACCACAGCTATTTCCTGGCCCCTTTTTGCCCTTCTGATCACCTTTTTCAGTTTACTCCTTAGTTCCTCAAACTCCTCCAGGGATACACTTGATCCCACCAGCTGCCTATACCTGTCCTATGCATCCTTCTTGTTTTTGACCAACGCTTCAATTTCCCTCGTCAGCCAAGCTTCCTTACGTTTGCTTGCTTTGCCCTTCACTCTATACGGGGGCATACATATCCTGAGCTTTCGTCAGCACACTTAAAACATTCCACTTTTCCCCTCAAATAACATGCTCCAGTCAACTTGAGCAAGATTTTCTCTCATGCCCTCAAAGTTGGCCTTAACCCAGTTGTTCATTTTAACACGTGGACCCTCTCCGTCCCCATACATAACTATCTTAAACCTAATCGAACTGTAGTCACTGGACCCAAAAGGCTCCTCCACACACACTACATTAACTTGCCTTTCCCAATTTCCTAATGCTAGATCCAGTGTTGCTCTCTCACGTGTGGGGGCCTCCACATACTGCTTAAGAAAACTCTCCTGAACACTTTCGAGGAATTGCATCCCATTTAAATCCTTCACGCTATGATTTTTCCAGTCTATATTGGGAAAGTTAAAATGCACTTCTACAACAACCTATTTGACCTGCAGCTGTCTGCAATCTCCCGGTACATTTGTTCTTTTCTCATTCCCGTTGATTATTTGGGGGTCTGTAGTACCCCCCCAACAAGGTGATCATCCCTTTCTTGTTCCTCAATTCCACCCATATAGCCTCACTAGACGATCCGTCTGTAATGTCACCTCTGAACAGTGCCGTGACATCCTCATCAACCAACAATGCAGCCCCCTCCTCCCCCCTCCTCTTTTTCCCTCACCCCTGTCTTTCCTGAAGCTCCCGTAGCTCAAAACATTGAGCTGCCAGTCCTGCCCCTCCCTTAACCAGGTTTCATTCATGGCTACAACGTCCCAGTCGCTCGTATCTATCCATGCCCAAAGCTCATCTGCCTTACCCGTCAGGCCCCTTTATGTGCAGTTTAAACTTACCCTCCTTCCTCGTTCTCTGCCTTGCATCTGCCTATTCTGTCCACTAATCTTCCCCACACCACCCGTAGTCAGGATGGAATCTGGGTCTCTGCCGCTGTAAGCGTTGTAAGGCATTGTCGGGTACAGTGAGAATGGGCTATTCTACGGCGAGTTTACCTGTAGCACTGAGAGTGGACTGTTCTGTGGTGAGTTTATCAGGGGTTCAGTGTGACTGGGTGTCCTGTGGGAGGGTGTGTTCAGTACAGAGGTGGGGAGGAGATGGAGGAGGCAGCAGGGATGGGTGACTCTGCTTCAGTTGACCAGGTGGAGGAAGGGAGTCTGTGGATCCCCTGATCACATACCTGAAAGTAGTAAAGACATCGATCAAGGAGATAGCCGTTGTTAACTGGTACAAGGCTGTGCCCAACCACCAGTACACCAGGGACAAAGCTTTTTCTGAAAGAGACAGCAACACAACATTAGACAACGTTGGTCCCCGATGCTTCCCATCAGTGGAAATGGAGAGAGCTCAGACTCTCCCACACGGAACCCACTGATACTGTGAAACCACGTAAGGCTGAGAGACCTTCTCCCCTGCAGGGACCGCCACAGAAAGTCCACCGTAGGTGGCAGGAGAACCCAGGGGACCTATAGGGCACCCAAGAAAAAATAGGTCGCAGGGATATCAAGGGGACAACAGCACTGATGGGGGTACTCCAGAGGCCACGACGGGACGAATGGCCTCCTTAAGTGTCCAGACTAAATAAACAGAGAGAAGTGTCCAGACTAAATAAACAGAGAGGGTTGTGAATGGACAGCAGCCCCCCCCTGTCCCAGTCAATCTTATCCTTTATAACAAGAGGAATCAAATTAGGAGAAAAGAGGTCCTTCTGCAGGT
This sequence comes from Amblyraja radiata, assembly GCF_010909765.2. NCBI lineage: Eukaryota > Metazoa > Chordata > Chondrichthyes > Rajiformes > Rajidae > Amblyraja > Amblyraja radiata. The sequence goes on along the minus strand of NC_045963.1, from coordinate 84,578 downwards.
ACACAAAATTGCTGGAGGAACTCAGCGGGTGCAGCAGCATCTATGGAGCGAAGGAAATAGGCGACGTTTCGGGCCGAAACCCTTCTTCAGACTGATAGGGGGTGGGGAAAGAAAGAAGGACAAAGGGAGGAGGAGGAGGAGCCCGAGGGCGGGCGGATGGGAGGAGACAGCTCGAGGGTGAAGGAAGGGGAGGGGGGGAGAGGGGACAGCACGGGCTAGCCAAATTGGGAGAATTCAATGTTGATGCCAAGGGGACGCAAGGACCCCAGACGGAATATGAGGTGCTGTTCCTCCAATTTCCGCTGTTGCTCACTCTGGCAATGGAGGAGACCCAGGACAGAGAGGTCGGATTGGGAATGGGAGGGGGAGTTGAAGTGCTGAGCCACCGGGAGGTCAGGTAGGTTATTGCGGACTGAGCGGAGGTGTTCGGCGAAACGGTCGCCCAACCTACGCTTGGTCTCACCGATGTAAATCAGCTGACATCTAGAGCAGCGGATGCAGTAGATGAGGTTGGAGGAGCTACAGGTGAACCTTTGTCGCACCTGGAACGACTGCTTGGGACTTTGAATGGAGTCGAGGGGGGAGGTGAAGGGACAGGTGTTGCATTTCTTGCGGTTGCAACGGAAAGTGCCCGGGGAGGGGGTGGTGCGGGAGGGAAGTGAAGAATTGACGAGGGAGTTGCGGAGGGAGCGGTCTTTGCGGAAGGCAGACATGGGGGGAGATGGGAAGATGTGGCGAGTGGTGGGGTCACGTTGGAGGTGGCGGAAATGGCGGAGGATTATGTGTTGTATTTGCCGGCTGGTGGGGTGAAAGGTGAGGACCAGAGGGACTCTGCCCTTGTTGCGTGTGCGGGGATGGGGAGAGAGAGCAGTGTTACGGGGTATGGATGAGACCCTGGTGTGAGCCTCATCTATGGTGGCGGAGGGGAATCCCCGTTCCCTGAAGAACGAGGACATTTCCGATGCCCTAGTATGAAATGTCTCATCCTGGGAACAGATGCGGCGTAGGCGGAGGAATTGGGAGTAGGGGATGGAGTCTTTACAGGGGGCAGGGTGGGAAGACGTGTAGTCCAGATAGCCATGTGAGTCAGTGGGTTTATAATGTATGTCGGTCAGGAGTCTGTCCCCTGCGATGGAGATGGTGAGGTCAAGGAATGGTAGGGAAGTGTCTGAAATCGTCCAGGTGTATTGGAGTGCCGGATGGAAGTTGGTGGTGAAGTGGATGAAGTCAGTCAGTTGGTCCTTCTGCAGTTGGACAGAGCCCTAGTGAGACCACACCTGGAGTATTGTGTGCAGTTTTGGTCTCCTAATTTGAGGAAGGACATTCTTGCTATTGAGGGAGTGCAGCGTAGGTTTACAAGGTTAATTCCTGGGATGGTGGGACTGTCATATGCTGAGAGAATGGAGCAGCTGGGCTTGTACACTCTGGAGTTGAGAAGGATGAGAGGGTATCTCATTGAAACATATAAGATTGTTAAGGGCTTAGACACGCTAGAGGCAGGAAACATGTTCCCGATGTTGGGGGAGTCCAGAACCAGGGGCCAAAGCTCAAGAATAAGGAGTAAGCCATTTAGAACAGAGACGAGGAAACACGTTTTCTCACAGAGTGTGGTGAGTCTGTGGAATTCTCTGCCTCAGAGGGCGGTGGAGGCAGGTTCTCTGGATGCTTTCAAGAGAGAGCAACTGCCGGTGGCTGCTATGAAGCAGTGAAGGCAGCTGCACTGAGCTCTCCTCCAGACAAATCGTGTTTAAAGTCAACTCCCATGCCAGGATCGGGTTAAAAAATCTTATCATGTTTGCTGAACGTCGAGGGTACTGACTCCATCAAACGGTACCAGTGGATTTGGGATTTAAAACGATCTTATCGTAAAAACTAGATGAGAAAGAGAAGAGGTCAGAGAGGACCCAAGAAGACTACAATCAGTTTCCAGCTCCAAAGAGCTAATATTCTTAAAGACATTACTAAAGATCTTCAGAAGCAATTTGCCAAAATGAATTCTACAATTTAGAACAACTTCTCCACTATGGAGGGCAATCTTTCTAAGAAAATTGATTATAGCTGCGGCGAAGTAAAAGAGCTTTATGTAGCCCTGAACCAGCAGTTTAAAGATTTGGAGTCCAGGACTGCGAAAGAATTGGAAAATATGCAGAGAGAATATAACAATAAACATGACACCCTGCTGAAGCAATTAACAGACTCGGAAAAATTGATGGAAGAGATGGATGGTGAAATGGAACAGATGAGCCAAGAAATACAAGGGCTGAAAAAACAACACGATACGAATTGGGAGCTTACGAATAAACTGAATGAGAAATGTCAAGATTTAGAGGCCAGGTCAAGGAGGCAAAATTTGAGAATAGTAGGAGTTAAAGAGGGTGCTGAACACGGCCTTCAAATGCGTGATTTTATTACTAATCTACTTAAAGATGTTTTCAAACTTCCAGAAAAACCAAAGATAGATCTGGCTCATCGAGTGGGTCGCTTCCAAAAACATGATAATGCTAAACCAAGGCAAATTATTGTAAAGTTCCTGGATATTTCAACTTTGGAAACTATTAAAGAAGATAACCTATGGAGAAAATCTTACATTTGCTGATAATATCGTAAGATTCTACAGGGATTACCCTCGGGAAATTTTGGCAAAAAGACGTAAGTTTAAAAGGGCAAGCAGTATTTTATATGGACATTCTGAAGTTCGTTATGGCGTGATCTATCCAGCGAAAATGCTAATTACGTTTAATGCCAAGCAACGCTCATTCACGGACCCGGACTCTGCTTGCAAATACGCCCAGGAGATTTTAAACAAAATTCAAGGAGGAACATAGACATTTTATCTGTGAAAGTTTGTTTTTTCTGTTTCAATTAAGACACTAGAACTAGACACTAGACATTCAGACGGTTACCAGACAGGTTTATCTGGCAAGAATGTGTTGTTCAATAACAGAGGCCGAATCCTGCTCTCACCGATAAAATTGAATAGTATAATATATAAGAAGAACCCAATTATTCACAATATAATAAGAATTTGGAAACAAATAAAAGTATCCTTGAAATTAAATAATTTATCAGTACTAACCCCGCATTCAACAACCCCGCATTCAAACCTTCTCTCATCGACAACACATATCAACAATGGGATAGACTGGGGATTAGGAAAGTAGGGGATATGTATGAATTGAGTAAACTGGGTTATCATTTCAACAATTAAAATTAAAATTTAAATTGAAGGATAATCAATATTTTAAATATATACAGGTATGTGACTTTATGAAGAAATATACACATAGATTTAAAACTATAATTTTAGACCCTTTAGAAGAAGCAATGAATATTAAGGCTGATTCACAAAAATTAATATCATACTTTTATAATAATATATTATATAGAGAATCACCCTCAACAGAAGCACTAAGGGAAGATTGGGAACATGAGCTAATGATAAAGATCTCGAAGGATAGATGGGAAAAGTATTTGATGAATACACATAACTGTTCTATTAATACAAGACATAATTTAATTCAATTCAAATTATTACATAGACTATATTATTCAAAAACGAGGTTGAATAAATTTTATCCAAACGTCTCTCCCAGATGCGATAAATGTTTGTTTCAAAACGCTAATATAACACATTCATTTGTAGGATGTACAAAGTAGAATAAATTTTGGAGCGATATATTTGATATATTTACAAAGCTCTTCAAGTCAAGAATAGAACCCAACATGGAATGGATTATATTTGGAATAACAGGAGAAGATACCAATTTAAATAAAGACCAAAATGTTTTTTTTAATTATGGGTTAATAATTGGAAAGAAATTGATACTTAAATTTTGGGAAAATACAACCATACCAACTGTTAAAATGTGGATTAGGAATATGATGGACATAGCATGCCTTGAAGAAATGAGACTCCGACTAATAGATAAATATGACCAATTCTTAAGGAGTTGGTCTCCTTTCATCGACTTTTTGGAATCATGTGATGCAGCGGTACCATAAGGATTCAAGAAGGAACTGCAGATGCTGGAATATCGAAGGTACACAAAATTGCTGGGGAAACTCAGCGGGTGCAGCAGCATCTATGGAGCAAAGGAAATAGGCGACGTTTCGGGCCGAAACCCTTCTTCAGAGGAGGTTGTGAAACTGTCTCCGGAGAGAGGAGGAGAACTTCTTCAAAGTAGGCATACCTTGAGGAGATATCGCAGTGGAGTAGACAAAGTGTTCAAAAAGGAACTGCAGATGCTGGAATATCGAAGGCACACGGTACCATAAGGATTGCTGATTTCAGTTCATGACGTGGATAGATTTACATCTCCGAATATAGATTTGAAAAATTCTCTTTTAAGGGGCCTTCTCTTCTATTTCTACTTTCCACTTTCTCTTTTTTATTTTATTTTTTTTATTTTTTATATACACACTTCACGTTTTTCTATCCTCTACCATCTATTTTTCCACTCTTTCCCCTTTCTATTGTTTTCTTTTTCTTGTCTTGCTTACTTCCTTCTCATAACATAAAACTAGAGGTTGTACATAGAATGGATTACGGTATGACATAGTTGGCACCTAAAATTAGGTGCCACTGTATTGTTTTGTACTGTATTAACTTCTAATAAAATAAACAAAAACAAAAAAATTTACCCACAAAAGAGAGCAAGATAGGGCTCTTAAAAATAGCAGTCAGGGAATATGGGGATAAGGCAGGAATGGGGTACTTTGGGGATGATCAGCCATGATCACATTGAATGGCGGTGCTGGTTCAAAGGGCCAAATGGCCTACTCCTGCACTTATTGTCTGTTATCCCACAACCAACATTGGCAAAGATAGACACAAAAAGCTGGAGTAACTCAGCGAGACAGACAGCATCTCTGGAGAAAAGGAATAGGTGACGTTTCGGGTCGAGACCCTTCTTCAGACTGATGTCAGGTAAAAGGGAACCAAGTGATATAGACTGTGATGTAGAGAGATATGGAACAAATGAATGAACAATATGCAAAAAAGTAACGATGATGAAGGAAACAGTCCATTGTTAGTTGTCTGTGGGCTTGGTGTTAACGAATTATACAGACAATGACACCAGGACGACAGTGAAACTAGTACAATGACTAAGGAGGGGGAGTGACAGTATAGTGAAAGTTAGAGAAATGTATATTTATTGAGCAATGGCGTCTGCTCTTCACCACAATGCTATGTGCGAGCTTGGCCGCAGTCCTCCATGTTAAACTACATTTCAAAAGCATCCTCGGTGCCACACAGCTGGGGAAATCTAAAGGAGATCCTATTCTTCCATCGCCCCAGTGACCCTGGAGCACAAACCAGGCCTCCCTCAGGTGTTACAACATGACTTCAGTCGGGGTCGAATAACCGAGCATTGACAGTCAGTCGTCCCTTGACTCTATGGACCTCTCGGCAAATCACCACTCATCTCAGTGAGTGACCCAGTCAGGCCGAGGGAACACACTGGAGTACCAAGCTGAAAGGCAGCTTCCTCCCGCACTGACTGTGGTCCTAGGCTGCACGAACAACAGAGCTCTGGGGACCAGGCCTTGTGCAAACCCTGGGAGTTTAAGGAAGGAGCAGCGGGCTCTACCTCACCACTAGGTCCAGTATCAGCAGGGCACTGGTTGACTGGAGCAGAGTTTTGGGGCCATGGAGCACAGAAGAGGGAAGATTAGTAATGCAGGTCCCTGGAGACAGCAGCGAGATCCAGCCCCACAGCTTGGCAAGGGAAGAGAATGATTCAGAGTAGGCCAAACCTGGGGGGTGGAAAAGAGCAAGATGTCAACAAAGCAAACTTCTCTCTCAAGGTTTACAATGTTCATAGGGCCACGTGGCCCAATGTTTCAGATTCAAATTCAAAGATACAAAAACTTTATTGTCATTGTGCAGTGTACAAGTACAGAGACAACGAAATGCTTCATGCCTCACCCCATTCCCCGTAACAGCATACAATATGTACCCACCCCATGTCCCGACACCCGTGCCTTGTTATAGCCCACTCAACCTCACCCTTCCCCAGCAATGGGATGTTCACCCCCATCCCGAACATCCTCCACTCCCCCACAAACCCCCCCCCACACCCCCCCCTCCACTCACCCATACCCCCAACATCCTCCACTCACCCACAAACCCCCCCCCCACACCCCCCCCCCCTCCACTCACCCATACCCCCAACATCCTCCACTCACCCACAAACCCCCCCACACCACCAACATCCTCCACTCACCCACACCCCCAACATCCTCCACTCTCCCACTAACTCCCCCCCACACCCCCCCCTCCACTCACCCACACCCCCAACACCCTCCACTCACCCACAAACCCCCCCCCACACCCCCCCCCCTCCACTCACCCACACCCCCAACACCCTCCACTCACCCACAAACCCCCCCCACACCCCCCCCCTCCACTCACCCACACCCCCAACACCCTCCACTCACCCACAACTGAAGCCGCAGTCTGCAGAGCTCCAGCTGGCACGGCGCCTACAGCTCGGGATCTCACGTTGGGGACCCGGGGGGAAAAAGAAGCTCTATCGGCCGGCCCGAAGACAACTTCTACCGTGGGCGCGGCATGGACTTACCATCACCCCTGGAGGGGAGCTTCGACCGCCAGCCCTGCAGTCTGCGGTGCTTCTGGCTGCGGCGCGGCGGGAACTTTAAATCTTTGACCGCCGGCCTGCGGCCTACACCATCCTGAAGCCGCGGTCTCCGGTGGGGAAGAGCCGATCCTGGACTTACCTTGACTTTACTTTGTTCTTTACCATCTGGACGCCTGCAGCAACGGCTGCGGAGGTGGAGGTCCCGACCACGGGGGAAAATGGAGGAGGACTGGCCAATTTCTGTCCCTTCCACCACAGTGATGAATGCTGTGGTGGATGTTTGTGTAACATTTTTATTGTGGTTGTGTGTTCTTTATTATTGTACCGCTGCTGACAAATTCATTTCACTTGCACTTTATGTGTGCAATGTGACGAATAAAACTGATTGATTGATTGATTGATTGATTGGGTCGACTGGACTTGTATTCACTGGTATATAGAAGAATGAGAGGGTATATATTGAAACATACATTTTTTAAAGGACAGTTACAAAGAAAAACTCCTGCACCGATTTTCTATGTTTCAGACTGAGATTCGGAAGAAAGGTCTCACCCTGAAATGTCACCCATTGCTTCTATCAGAGATGTTGCCTGTCCCGCTGAGTTCCTCCAGCATTTTGTGTCCACCTGCGGTGTAAACCAGCATCGCAGTTACTCCCTACACTTTAAATCAGACTAGCTGGGTCAGGGTAGAGGTTACCGGCACTGTGGTTGAGCAGTGCTCAGGTTTCCAGATGCCAGGGTGTAAGAAGATTTTAAACATCGATGACACAGGAGGCCATTCAGCCCATCTGTGCCAGTCAGGCTAAAACACCCCTGTCCGACCGCCTGCCAACCTGCAGGTCACGCACCGCAATACACGGCCAAGCGTGTTGAAGTTTCACAGCAGCATCCCCTCTGTCCATTGTGACCACATCACTAAATATTCATTCATCGTACACATAGCCACTCACAGACAACCTTTTGGGTCGGCACTGTGGCGCAGTGGTAGAGTTGCTGCCTCACAGCACCAGAGACCTGGGTTCAATCCTGACTACAGGTGCTGTCTCCCTGTTCCTCACACACTCCAAAGATGTACAGGTTTGTGGGATAATTGGCTACTGATAATTATAAATTGTCCCTAGTGTGTGTAGGATAATGCTAGCTTGTATGTAGATGACCTCCTTCGACTATGTTGAAGACTAGCTACGACTAACTTCTGGAAAATTGGACACCAAATAGTGGAGCGTGAAGACGATCTCCTTCAATTTCCTTCAACCTCCCTTCGACTATAATGAAGACTATCTACAACGTTCGACAATCCTCGATTATCTATGACCAGCATGCCGACCTACTATGATCTACTACTAAACCTACGAGTAAAAATAGTATCAATTCTTTCCATGGCAATCTTTTTTTACTCACAGGCATTTTTTAATATATTGAAAAAATCGCCACGACCAAGCTGAGGCATCGAGTACGTGGAGACCACTTTCGAACATGAAGGAGAGTTACGAAGACCTCCTATGACCTTGTGATGACCATGCTGCGAGTATGAGTCGAGGGCAAACTCGCCAGAACTCACAAATTAGGTCGCCCCAGTGGGACAGGCCCTTTAAGGGTTTGTCCCATTTTTGCGATATTTTTGGCGACTGCCGGCACCCGTCGCAGTCACAGCAAGTCGTTGAAAATGTTGAAATCCCAGCGGCGACCAGAAAAAGGTATGACTCTTCGGGCGAGTACTCACGACCATAACGACATGTCCCCTTCCCATTCTCCCCTTCCCATTCCCACATTGACCTTTCTGGCCTCGGCCTCCTCCACTGTCAGAGTGAGGCCACACACATATTGGATGAAGAGCACCTCACATTTCACTTGGGCAGCTTACAGCTTGGGCTGGTATGAACATTGATTTCTCCAATTTCAAGTAACTCCTGCATTCACTCTCTCCCCCACACTGGGCATCCTACTAGTTCCACTGTTCGCATCCTTGTATCCCTGTCGTTATCAGCTCTTCCCCAGCCAACAACGGGCCATTGTGGGCTCCACGCTTCCTTGGTCATCTGTTGCCGCCTCAGTTTGTTCTGGTATTTTCCTACCTCTCATTCCGTCCCCCCTACTTTCAATCTGAAGGCAGGTTCCATCCTAATTCCCCAGAGATGCTGCCAGACCCGCTGAGTTACTCCAGCACTTTGTATCTCAGTATCGACCAGCATCTGCAGTTTCTTTCTACCCAATCAGGGTCTCACTCTGTCTGACAGTTATTAGGGAGTTAGCATTCGCTTCCAGTTGATCTTTGTCCTTTTATATCGCTAAGCTGAACAAAATGTTGACACCACCACTGAACACCTTCCCCTGCTGACTATCCTGCTACCTTCCTAAATCCATTCCCCAAACTAAAATCAAAAATGTTCTGCTTAAGACTTATTCCAGGGATCAACCTGGGTGATGATCCAGTCTGAGACAACGGTGTCAAGGAGATGGAGAAATATGGAATAGAATAGGAAGATGGAATCAGGGCACAATGCACTTGCCCACCATTAGAATAATGCTGCACCATGAACTGCCAAGAGCAGGCATCTTAAAGCTGACAACAGCTGCCTGGGCCCCAATAACAAACAGAAGTTGCGATTCGTCCTTCATTACGGTGGTGGCCTTGCCGAGACAACGCTACACCCCACGCTGCCTTGGCAAGGCCACCAGCACTTCAAGCACCTGTCACACCATGGCCACTCCGCCTTTTCCCCTTACCCATTGGGAAAAAGGTGTAGAAGTGTGGAAACGCACACCTCCAGATTCAGGGACAGTTTCTTCCCAGCTGTCAACAGGCGACTGAACCATCCTACTAATATCTAAAGAGCAGTCCTGAACTACTATCCACCTCATTGGAGACCATCGGACTATTTTTGATCGGACTTTACAGGCTTTATCTGGCAGTAAACGCTATTTACCTTATCATGTACACTGTGAATGGCTCTATAGTATTCACATATAGTCTTTCCACAGACTGGTTAGCACGCAACAAAAGTTTTTTACTGTTCCTCAGTACATGTGACCAACAAACTAAATTAAAAGATGGCAGCAGAAATCTCACAGGTAGGTGTATGAAGGAACTGCAGATACAGGTTTATACCGGATAAACACAAAAAGCAGCAGTAACTCAGCGGGGCAGGCAGCATCACTGGAGAGAATGAACAGGTGATGTTACGGGTTGAGCCCATACTTCAGACTGAGAGTCAGGGGAAAGAGAAACGAGAGATAGAGACGGTGATGTAGTGAAATATGGAACAAATGAATGAAAGCTATGCAAAAAAAGTAACCATGATAAAGGAAACAGGCCATTGCTAGCCGTTTGCTAAGTGAGAATGAAAAGCTGGTGCGGCTTGGGTTGGGGAGGGATGGAGAGTGTCGCTTGTCAGAGCTGGGAAGGGAGGGGGGAAGAAGTTTATTTCACATGGGGAAGGAATATCATGACTCTCTCACTCTCTCCCTCTTTCCCTCCTCAAGGAACTGCAGATGCTGGTTTATAAAAAATGTCACAAATTGCTGGAGTAACTCAGCATGTCAAGCCACTCCCTGGTCACGTTCCCTCCAACATCCCATATGAGCCCATCAACCGAATGGCTTAATCAACAACCTATTGGCACGGCAACCCTGTCCTTGGCCTATGGAAGATATACACATTCTATCATCCTCCACCAGTTTCTATCCAGAACTTTTTCCTGTTGGGAAATGTTCAGTTGGGGTGGGGGGAGGGGGGAATGCGGGGGGGGGGGGATTGGGAGTTGGGCGGCAGTGCTGGGGGAGGAGAGTGAAGTGGGGGGGGGGGGGTTGTGGGGTTTGGAGTTTTAATACACTGCTCTCCGAGTGAGGTACTAGGTTGGAACCTGCATCTTTACTGTTAGAAAGGAGCATAGCTTAGAGAAGAAAGAACGAGAGGGAGGGGGGCGGGTGGGGGGGGGGGGGACGAGACAAGAGAGAGTTAGAGAGATGTACCTGACGGGAGTCTCCTTGTAAGAGGGAGCACCGGATTTGGCGGAGCCACTGCTGCTGCTGGAGGTGTCGTCGTTGTGCTGGTAATAGCCGTTGGTGGCCAGACGGGGACTGCGGCGGGACATCCTCATCGTAGCACCACCACCCCGAGCCTCAGCCCGAGCACAGCACAGTGAGTCTTCCGCACTAACTGTGAGCAAAGAGAAAGACAGTGTGAGGGGCAACCCTGCATTGGGCACTGGCATCCTGCCCGCTGGCCCAGAGAGGGAAGGGGACACATTGCTGTCATCCTACACACCCTCCCTGCACATGGCAGGGCACATGGTATTGGGGGTAGAGTGCTGACATGGATAGAAAATTGGTTGGCAGATAGAAAACAAAGAGTAGGGAATAACGGGTCCCTTTCAGAATGGCAGGCAGTGACTAGTGGGATACCGCAAGGCTCGGTGCTGGGACCGCAGCTATTTACAATTGATATCAATGATTTAGATAAAGGGATTACAAGTAACATTAGAAAATTTGCAGATGACACAAAGCAGGGTGGCAGTGTGAACTGTGAGGAGGATGCTATGAGAATGCAGGGCGACTTGGACAGGATGCGTGAGTGGGCAGATGCATGGCAGATACAGTTTAATGTGGATAAATGTGAGGTTATCCACTTTGGTAGCAAAAACAGTAAGGCAGATTATTATCTAATTGGTGTCAAGTTGGGAAAAGGGGAAGTACAACTGGATCTGGGGGTCCTTGTTTATCAGTCAATGAAAGTGAGCATACAGGTACAGCAGGCAGTGAAGAAAGAGAATGGCATGTTGGCCCTTTTAACAAGAGGAGTTGAGTATAGGAGCAAAGAGGTCCTTCTGCAGTACAGTACAGGCCCCTAGTGAGACCACACCTGGAGTATTGTGTGCAGTTTTGGTCTCCACATTTGAGGAAGGACATTCTTGCTATTGAGGGAGTGCAACGTAGGTCCACAAGGTAAATTCCCGGGATGGCGGGGCTATCATATGCGGGTGGGCTTGTATACTCTGGAATTTAGAAGGATGAGAGGGCATCTTATGGAAACATATAAGATTATTATTAGTTTGGACATACTAGAGGCAGGAAACATGTTCCTGGTGTTCGGGGAGTCGGGACCAGTTTAAGAATAAGGGCTAAGCCATTTAGAACAGAGATGAGGAAACACTTTTTCACACGGAGAGTTGCGAGTCTGTGGAATTCTCTGCCTCAGAGGCCAGTTCCCTGGATACTTTCAAGACAGAGCTAGATAGGACTCTTGATGATAACGGAGTTAAAGAATATGGGAAGAAGGCAGGAACTGGGTACTGATTGTGGATGATCAGCCATGATCACATTGAATAGGGGTGCTGGCTTGAAGGGCCGAATGGTCTATTCCTGCACCTATTGTCGGGGAATCTACAACTAGGGAACAGAGGCATAGGTGACAGGAGAGGGGCAACCTGAGGGGTAATCATTCCAACAGAGAGTGGAGAGGACATGGAACGAATTGCCAGAGGAAGTGATTTACTGTGTTTAAAAGACGTTTGGTGAGGGATACGGATTGGAAAGGTTTAGAAGGATATGGGCCAACCTCAGGCAAATGGGAGCAGCCCGGGGAGGCTCCTTTGTCGGCATGGACGAGGAGTAGGGCTGAAGGGCCTGTTTCTCTGTTTTATAACTCTTTCAATGGAGGGTCGGTGATCTGACACATTAATGGGGTCAGACCTGCAAAGCCTACAACGCGTTTCCCGTTTTTATTTTGGACTTCCAGCATCTGCGCGTTTTTGCTTTTCAATCGCCTGGCGCCAGCCAGCACCAGCTGCAGGGCCAACATCGCCTCCACTCAACATGTGAGGCTGGGCCCAAACAGCAGATAACATCTCAGACAACACAAGCAACAGGCTACACAGGCTAGAGTCAATTTACATGTATACCAAGCCAATTAACCTACAAACCTGTTCGTCTTTGGCATGTGGGAGGAAACGATATATCTGGGAGAAAATCCACGTGGTCACGGGGAGAACGTACAAACTCCATACAGAACAGCGCCCGTAGTCGGGATGGAACCCGGGTCTCTGGCACTGTAAGGCAGCAACTCTACCGCTGCGCCACCGTTCAGAGAAATATACACGGCAGAACTTCGTTTCAGAACACTATTCCCTCCAGATCACCATTGCCCTGCCCTCTTGGGATTTTTGATGACGGACAGAGCATTTAGTGGGCGGCAATCATCAAAATTGGGCATCATCATCTGCGCTCAGGGCCCAGTCTGTGTCTGTGTCAGTTCCCCAGCGCCCAAAGCCCGGGCACGACTACAGCCCCGTGGCTCGTCCCCAACCAGGCATCTTCACCTTCCCTCTTCTTTCCCCTCTCCTCCTCCATCAATCACCTCTCCCTCCCCTCAGTCTCTTCCTCCCTCCTTAGCCCCTCTCCCTCCCTGCACCCCCACTCCTCACCTCCATTCTATCCCCCTCCCCCCCTGAAATTCGGGATTCCATCATGATGTCATTGACAGGCAGGGCAAGTGGAAGTGTGCTTTAAAAGTAGTTTTTGTAAAGTTTCACATGTCAATAAATTGTAAATAATAACATCAATCTAAACGAAACTTGGCTAACGGATTCCCTAGGACAATGGTGGACCAAAAATTGTAGCGCTATCGAGTTTGGCGGAGTTTTGGAATCACATGCGCACGCATTCAAACAAACAAAATGATAGTTTTAGTAATATTATAATAGATAGATAATAATACTTTAGGCAAATTTAGTTATTCTCCCTTTAACATGCCATTTTATCACAGGTAATTAACAGTTTCCCTATCATTAACTGTTCCAGTTGACTCCACGAGTCACCAGCTACCACCCCTGTATCAGAGATAACAAAGTTTGCAGCAAGACGCCAACCATAGCACAGGATTGATATGGTTTGAAAACCTCTACAGCTTCACTGCCTTCTCCCCATATCCCCTGACTCCACAATTTTTATGAGCCCTATCTAGCTCTCTCTTGAAAGCATCCAGAGAACATGCCTCAACCACCCTCTGATAAGGGGAGGCAGTCAAGGGGGTGAGGCTGGGAGCTGCCCCCGTCCGCAGGGCCCCCGGCAATGGGAAGAGCAGTCACCTGTGCGGGGCCAGGGACCGACATGACAGACATACACTAACCGAGTGATGGTCCCTGCGGGGTCCGAGCGGCAGAAGCTTCCCCGCGGCTCCAGGAACAAGGACCGGGAGCGTGGCCACTTCAACCTCTCCCCTTCTGGTCACCGCCTGTCCTCGCCGCACCTAGAGTATAGTATAGTAGATAATCGTAGATGATGGTAGATAATCGTAGATGATGGTAGATGAGGGTAGGCTAAGGTGGGGTAGGGTAGAGTATGGCTGAGCTGAGCAGAGCTGAGCTAAGCAGAGCAGACGCCAGACACGACCTCCTCCAACACCGTCTGTCTGTGTCTGTGTCTGTTTCTATGTCCCGCCCCCGACGCCGCTGCCCATTGGCTGCATCGTTCAAAATGCTACATTCTAGAGTGTTAGTTTGTGTCACGGTTCTACCCCCCAACATTCCAACCGCCCGCACCCTCACCTCCCCTCCCTGATCCCCACCCCCACAATAGCTTCACTGACTATAAAAGATGAAATAGCGGCACATTTGCATAGCAGTATCAGGATCGGTCCAAGTTCTTTGAGGATGTAACTAGGAAAATGGACAAGGGAGAGCCAGTGGATGTAGTGTACCTGGACTTTCAGAAAGCATTTGATATGGTCCCACATAGGAGATTACTGGGCAAAATTAGAGCACATGGTATTGGAGGTAGGGTACTGACATGGATAGAAACTTGGTTGGCAGACACGAAAAAGAGTAGGGATAAACGGGTCCCGTTCAGAATGGCAAGCAGTGACTAGTCGGGTATCGCAAGGCTGGGTGCTGGGACCACAGCTATTTACAATATACAATAATGATTTAGATGAAGAGATTAAAAGCAACATTAGCAAATTTGCAGATGACACAAAGCTGGGCGGCAGTGTGAACTGCGAGGAGGATGCTATGAGGATGCAGGGTAACTTGGACAGGTTGGGTGAGTGGGCAGATGCATAGCAGAAACATAGCAAAAACAGGAAGGCACATTATCATCTAAATGGTGTCAAGTTGGGAAAAGTGGAAGTACAGCGAGATCTGGGGGTCCTTGTTCATCAGTAACTGAAAGTAATCATGCAGGTCCAGCAGGCAGTGAAGAAAGCGAATGGCATGTTGGCCTTCATAACAAGTGGAGTTGAGTATAGGAGCAAAGAGGTCGTTCTGCAGTGGTACAGGGCCCCTAGTGAGACCACACCTGGACTATTGTGTGCAGTTTTAGTCTCTGAACTTGAGGAAGGACATTCTTGCTGTGAGATTCAAAATCAATCACAAACTCTTCAGAGACAAAATCAAAGAAACAAGTTTTCCTTTATTACATTTCTGCGCAGAAAAGGGTGTCCCTCCTCTATCATCCTCTAGAGACACACAAAAATGGAGGTTGTATCTGTCTTTTATACCTTTCTTCACTATGGTCACCACCTCATGTCTCCCCATCGAGCTTCGTCCAATCATAACATAAAGCCCACATTCCCACGAGAACGTCCAGAAACGTCTCGGAACATCTCCTGACGTCAAAGGCTTCTGCTGGAGTTTTTATCTGTTACTTCTTTATCTAAAAGTTCCCCCTGTCCTGTATATTGTTACTTTCTTCGACCAGCAGTCTGGCTTCTGCTGACACCTTATTTCTTTCTAAGTTATAATTTTCAGAGTTCTAGGATAAATCAACCATCCCTATTAACCCTTCTCTCACAATCCACCATTTTTCTTTTTGCTACGCAACTCTTGATTTATACTATATCTTCCTTTTCTAGTGCTAGCAGCAGATTCTTCACCTCCCTATCCTCCTCTCGCTAGTCATACTGTGTTCTGAAGGCCATCATGACGGTGCTGTTCTTTGTCAGGGCTGTCTCTATAAATCGCTGAGCCAGACCCCGTGCGCAGGGAATGATACAACATCCGAATAGGCACAAAGTCAATGGTTCCTTCCCTTCACGCACAGTCCATGGGCTGATATTGTCCGGTGGGGCCTCCACAGGACCCTTAAATCGGCTTGCGTGTGTCCACCCTTTTTCTTTTTGTTCGTACTGCTGTCTCGGTGATTAATAACACAAGGTAGGGTCCAGTCCACCTAGGTTACAGCTTTTCTTCCTTCCATGATTTTACAAGATCCCAGTTCTCTGCTTTCACAGAATGGAGTGGCAAGTCGAGATCGGGACTCTGTGCCAGCAGCCCTTGGTTTTTAATTCTGTAATAGAACGAGATACTGCCAGTAAATAGTTCCTTAAGAAAACATCACTACCCTCTATGGTGGGTATTCCTTCTCTCTTTCCCCAAATATCTAACTCGTTCAACCTTTCTCTTATAAATATGCCTACCAAAATTATACACCATACTCCACAATTGACCCCACCAATACCTTGTACAATTTAACATTACAACCCAACTTCTATAAACAATGCTCTGATTTCAACTTCATTCCTCAATTCACAATCTTTTACCATGTACGTCTAATTTGAATTGTCCTGCCAAGATGTATCACACTTATCAACATTAAATCCATCTGTCATGTTTCAACCCACTCTTCCAAATGTCCTAAATCTCTCTGTACACTTTTAAAATCTACTTCATTATTCACAACACCACCTATCTTAGTATCATCTACATACTTCTTAATCTATCTTACCACACCAACATCCATTTTATTGATTCACATGACAAACAACAGTGGACCCAGCACACATCCCCGATGTACCCCTCTAGTCATTAACCTCCAACCTGACAAACATCCATCCACCATTACTCTCCCTCATTTCCCATACAGCCACTTTTTAATCCATCTTGCTATTCCTTACTAACCTCTTCTTAACCAACCTTATTTCCTTATTGAACCTTGTCAAAGGCCTTACTGAAGTTCACCACTTTAACCTCATCAATTTCCCTAATAACCTTTTTTTTTTAAAGTAAAAAATCAAGATTAGTCAAATATCACAATCACAAATCCATGCTAATTCTTCCTAATCCTACCCTATTTATCCAAATCCCTATAATATTGCCTTTAGTATCCTTTCCATTATTTCCCACCACTGATGTCAAACAACGTTCTTGTTAAAACACTACTCTTCTTTGTCCTCTTGTTCACTTACCTCAGGGCTATTATCTATTCATACCTGCAGGACAGCCCTCATGTAATTATTGAAATTGTACTAGGTATCTCAACCTTCTAAACGAACATCGGTCGGTGATTTAGAAAACTCATACATACACCGTGTCTTCAGGTTTAAAGGGTCCTTCCTCCTGGTCCATCTCCGACACCTTTTACTTTACCTGTTCATAAATAGACTTGTATATCATTATTAACTGTTTCATATACTTTTTTTCATTATTCGATCTGTAACTGTTCCAAACTCGGTCCCCTGCAGGGACTTCTCTATTGTGCCACCCACGGCTGGTTAGTTTGCATGCAACATTTCTTCAGTGCCAATGGAAGAGCATTACACAAATGTTCCATTTATTCTTTTCATCAAATGAAAACAATCCGTTGTCAAAGCTGATTTCTGTAGGTTTACCAAACCTCTTAATTACCTTATTCATCATAAACGACACTGTAGTGTTTATACCTAAATTGATTCAGACTTACCCTGGACATCTCTTCCAGATGCTGTTTCAGCTGCTTTGTCTGCATTTTAATTTAACTTCTTTGACATGTACTTTTTCCGTTTCACCATACAATTTCAACATATTTTCCGACCTAGTCTGAAC
Organism: Amblyraja radiata; assembly: GCF_010909765.2. Lineage (NCBI taxonomy): Eukaryota > Metazoa > Chordata > Chondrichthyes > Rajiformes > Rajidae > Amblyraja > Amblyraja radiata. Next base: position 67,178 of record NC_045963.1, on the reverse strand, counting down.
TATATCCTGCCTTTCCCAATGTCATCATCTGCTGTCTTATATTCTGAAGTATTTCTCTCTCTCTCTCTCTTTACTTGTGGAACAAACCAACAAATTGTCCACATCAGCAAATACCTTCTAAGGGTATAACCATATAACCATTACAGCACGGAAACAGGCCATCTCAATCCTTCTAGTCCGTACCGAACACGTATTCTCCCCTAGTCCCATATACCTGCGCTGAGACCATAACCCTCCATTCCTTTTCCGTCCATATAACTATCCAATTTATTTTTAAATGATAAAATCGAACCTGCCTCCACCACCTTCACTGGAAGCTCATACCACACAGCTACCACTCTCTGAGTAAAGAAGTTCCCCCTCAACTTTCAACTCTGCCTTTCCCATCTAATTTAAAAAACCTACCTCATCCTAGCCTTTCTTGACATCCTTCCTTAAATCCCTTCCTCTCTCTTGGGGACCCCAGTCCTGTTAGGGCTTATCATCTCCAGATTAATTTCACTCCTGATAGGACTTTTCGAGGAAAAGTTCCCCAAGACATGTATTATTGGCATGTAATTCTCTGGCCCCGCTTGGTTCCGTCATAGGACTCACTTGTGTCAGTTCATCACTTATTTCAGTCTTTTCAACCAGGGGCTTTGTTCATTGACATTGACCGCAGAGACCAACTGTTTACTGATTCTACTTGACTTTAAGAAGAATGGCTTCCACCACAATAGTTCATAATATAATGTTCATCAACTGGTTGCCTTCTATTTCTTGCTCATTTTCAACTCTCCACCTTTTCATTCCCCTTTGTTCCTTGGGGTTCACCTTAAGTGGGTAACATTTGCTGAGGGGCCTGCATACCCTCGTTCATGACGGCATCCAACCAGAAGATGGCGCTGTGGCCGGTAGTCATGCTGCAGTGACGGCATCCAACCAGAAGATGGCGCTGTAGCCGGTAGTCAGGCAGCAGTAACAGCAGCTGACCTAACGGTGGCGCTGTTGCCGGTAAGTTTTGAACGGCGGCCATGTTTGTAGTCTATTGCCGGTCATTGTAACAATTTACATAGTGGTTCCCACCACTTCACCAATGGTGCCTTCAAATCTTCCATGGCCAACAATCGTCCCACGTTCTCCTCCTCCAAAGCCCTAATCCATTTTTTTTTTTTTTTTTTAATTTTAATTTTAGCCCTCTCAGTTCATGGGTGCTCCAAGGGATAATCTGTCGTCTCTTACTTCTGTTTCTCTGTCTGTCTCTCTCTCTCTCTCTGTCTGTGTCTGTGTCTCTCTCTCTCTCTCTTTCTCAACGCTGAATAGATTCAGGACGACATGGCCCCTGCTTGGCCAGCCTTCACAAATGGGGCAGCAGCCCAACCCCACGGTGTGCTTGTGGCACTCCCGTACAACACATCATTGAAGCATGCCTTCAACAAAGACACAAAGGAGGACTTGTCACCCTTCACACAGCAGATCAAGAGGCAACTGCTTGGCTAAAGGATTTTGCATTCGCTAAATAAATAAAATCTCTCTCTCTCTCTGTCTGGCTGTCTCTCTGTCTGTGTTTCTCAACTTGAATGTCTACCATAAAACAATATAAAAGCTGGTCATGTTTCATCAATTAACTTATTTCCAGTTAACTTTACTGACAAGAAATCTAAAAGAACATCAAGAAACTATTTTTACAACTTCTCTTTTTCAGGTTACCAGGATACAAAGAGTTAATTTTTGCAGCTTGTTCGCAATCCCCCACGGCCCAAACACAGTGGGAATTCCCACCTCCGCCACGGGGCGTCTGTGTTCAATTTTACAACTTGCTCATTTTAACCATTTGTTCCAAACTGGTTTTCAAACAAATCACTTTGTTTCATTCTTACTTCAAATAGATTAATCAATTTATATTTTCTCCCTGCCTGCACTGTTGTCCCCGGCCTTTGCCGTCTTCTATCACATCCCCCTTTCGCGGCCTCTGCCGTCTTCTTATCTGCTACTTTCGGGAGTAACTCCCTTATCATCCTGTCTCAGGAATTTTCCTGTCTCTCAGGAATTGATCTAACTGTTCTCGTCAGACCTAATGAATCTTCAAGGAGGCAAACTCCCTTCCCCCTCAGGGTCCTCTCCTAGGTACCTCCCTCGGGTCTAATTTCTACCGAACGTCTTATCTTCCCCTTCTGCCCTTTGACTCCCCGTCTTGTTGGCCGGGTGATTTTCGTCCACCCCGGCCCCTGTCTTCTCTTTCCCTTGGGTATTTTGGCCCCCTCCGGCTCTGCATTTTCCGTGGACATCTCCTGCCCATATGCAGCTCTGCATTTTCCCCAACTGACTATACCTTATCATTGTTGGCTTCTCCAACCCCTGGGTATTTCCTGCCCTCCAGGGTCCAGCATTTGCCCCGATTGGGCAGAATGCGGGGATTTGGCCCACAGCCTTTTCCCTCCCTTTTTCTTAACACTGTGTTTATCATCCCTGCCTTGCCCGTATAGACCCCTGAATCTTTCAGGGCGTTAACCACAAGGTCTTATATTCTTAATACCGTGTTCATCATACCTGCCTTGCCCGTACAAGGGCTTATATTCTTAATACCGTGTTCATCATACCTGCCTTGCCTGTACAAGGTCTTATATTCTTAATACCGTGTTCATCATACCTGCCTTGCCTGTACAAGGTCTTATATTCTTAATACCGTGTTCATCATACATGCCTTGCCTGTACAAGGTCTTATATTCTTAATACCGTGTTCATCATACCTGCCTTGCCTGTACAAGGTCTTATATTCTTAATACCGTGTTCATCATACCTGCCTTGCCTGTACAAGGTCTTATATTCTTAATACCGTGTTCATCATTCTCAATCGCCCAGGAAGTACTTAATAGTCATTTTCCTACCTGGGTTCCATGCACTGGAATTGCTCGATTGACTTTTCGCGATTTCCAACCACTCCCACACTATCACTTGTTTCTCGTGTCTCTCTGTGTGGTCCTGGATACTACTGCTCAAACAGCTGGCGGCAAGCAAGGAGTCTGAGACTGCTGAAATCAGCAGGGTGCACCTTCCCTTCGTCCGTCTACTCCCGTCAGCTGGCTGGAGTAATTGATCCCGGAACCGAGCCCCCATCTGTGAGATTCAAAATCAATCACAAACTCTTCAGAGACAAAATCAAAGAAACAAGTTTTCCTTTATTACATTTCTGCGCAGAAAAGGGTGTCCCTCCTCTATCATCCTCTAGAGACACACAAAAATGGAGGTTGTATCTGTCTTTTATACCTTTCTTCACTATGGTCACCACCTCATGTCTCCCCATCGAGCTTCGTCCAATCATAACATAAAGCCCACATTCCCACGAGAACGTCCAGAAACGTCTCGGAACATCTCCTGACGTCAAAGGCTTCTGCTGGAGTTTTTATCTGTTACTTCTTTATCTAAAAGTTCCCCCTGTCCTGTATATAGTTATTTTCTTCGACCAGCAGTCTGGCTTCTGCTGACACCTTATTTCTTTCTAAGTTATAATTTTCAGAGTTCTAGGATAAATCAACCATCCCTATTAACCCTTCTCTCACATTGCTATTGAGGGAGTACAATGTAGGTTCACCAGGTTTTTTGGGTTTTTTTAATTGTATTTTAATTTTTATTAGAAGTAAGTACAATAATATGGTAGCATAGGTACCTAGTATATATTGACATGTTACAATTCATGTACAGCTTCTTCTCATTTTTATTTTAACAATAAAAAGGAGACAGAAAAAGAATAGAAAAGAAATAGAGAAGTGTGTGATATCAGAAAGTGAGAAAAAGAAAATGAGAAAAGAAAGAAAATTAAGAGAAAAGAAGCAGAGGTAGTAAGCAGAAGAATAAAGGATATAGCTATTTGTTATTCTTGACCACCATTCACCCAGTCCTTTGGAGTTGGTCTACTTTGTCTGTAGGAGGAATCGCATTTCTTCAAGGTGTAAGGTTTCCAACCTATATTGTAAATAGCTGCAGTCCCAGCACCAAGCCTTGCGATACCCACTGGTCACTGCCTGCCATTCTGAAAGGGAACCGTTTATGCCGTCTTGTTTTCCTGTCTGCCAACCAATGTTCTATCTATGTCAGTACCCTACCCCCAATACCATGTGCTCTAATTTTGCCCACTATTCTCCTATGTGGGACCTTATCAAATGCTTCCTGAAAGTCCAGGTTTACTACATCCACTGGCTCTCCCGTGTCCATTTTCAGAGTTACATCCTCAAAAAATTCCAGAAGATTCGTTACGCATGATTTCCCCTTCGTAAATCCATGCTGACACGAACCGATCCTGTTACTGCTATCTAAATGTACCGCTATTTCATCTTTTATAATTGACTCCAGCAACTTCCTCACCACCGATGTTACGCTAACTGCTCTATAATTCAGTTTTCTCTCTCCCGCCTTTCTTAAAAAGTGGGATAACATTAGCTACCCTCCAATCCACAGGAACTGAGCCTGAATCTATAGAACATTGGAAAATGATCACCAATGTGTACACGATTTCTCAGGCCCTGGAGATTTATCAGCCTATCAGTCTATTCAACACCATTTCCTGCCTGATGTGAAGTTCCTTCGGTCCCTCCGTTACCCTAGATCCTCTGGCCACTAGTACATCAGGAGATTGTTTGTGTCTTCCTTCGTGAAGATGGATCCAAAGTAACTATTCAACTCGTCTGACGTTTCCTTATTCCCCATAATAAATCCACCTGGTTCAGTCTTGAAGGGTCCAACTTTGGTCTTAACTAATGTTTTCCTCTTCACATACCCAAAGAAGCTTTTACTATCCTCCTTTATGTTCTTGGCTAGCTTACCTTCGTACCTCATCTTTTCTCCACGTATTGCCTTTCTAGTTATCTTCTGTTGCTCTTTAAAAGTTTCTCAATCCTCTGGCCTCCCGCTCATCATTGCTATGTTATATTTCTCTTTTATCTTTACACTGTCCCTGACTTCCCTTGTCAGGTATGGTCGCCCCTTACTCCCCTTGGAATCTTTCTTCCTCTTTGGAATTAACTGATCCTGCACCTTCTGTATTAGTCCCAGAAATACCTGCCATTGTTGTTCCACTGTCATCCCTGCTAGGGTATCTTTCAAGTCAACTTTGGCTACCTCCTCCCTCACGACTCCATAGTCTAGCAATGTAACAAAATTTTGAGATTTAAAAAATCAAGTCTGCAATTTATCCCATCAGATAAAGCATAAAAATAAGTTTAATTTGACACCTAATTCACTTTCATATCTCAAGTATTAAATAAGTTAAGGCCATTTTCATACTCGGAAATTAGCATCTTGTTCCCCATTGATTTTCTATGGACATAACAAAAAAGCTGTGATCATGGACAGTCAAAAGCCCATAACTTTCTTAAAAATTAAGAGAACTGAATGAAATTTTCAGTTATCATAGATTGAGGCATTCTGAAACAAATATAAAATAATCTTACTTAGATGACCTGAAATTAAAGCATATAATTAGTTAGTTACCCAATTGTAGCTAATTCCAAACTTCAGTTACTAGATCTAAACATCTATCCATTTCTTAAGAAAAGATTAACATGTTTAAATAGCCTAAGTGTTATCTACAGACCCCCAAAATAATAGCCTGGATGCAGGGTGTAAGTTGCAGCAGGAGTTAAAACTGGCATGTAACAAAAGTAATGCCACTGTTGTGATGGGGGATTTCAATATTCAGGTAGACTGGAAAAATCAGGTTGGTTCAGAACCCCAAGAATTAGAGTTTGTAGAGTGCCTCCGAGATGGATTCTTAGAGCAGCTTCTATTGGAGCCGACTAGAGAAAAGGAAATTCTGGATTTTGTGTTGTCCAATGAACCAGATTTGATAAGAGAACTAGAGATAAAGGAACCGCTTGGAGGTAGTGATCATAATATGATTAGTTTTAAGGAGAAGGTTAAATCGGAAGTGTCAGTGATGCAGTTGAACAAAGGGGACTATGAAGCCATGAGAGAGGAGCTGGGCAAGGTAGACTGGAGAGGGGTCCTAGCAGGAATGACAGTGGAACAGTAATAGCAGGAATCTCTGGGTATAGAAACATAGAAAATAGGTGCAGGAGGAGGCCATTCAGCCCTTCGAGCCAACACCGCCATTCATTGTGATCATGGCTGATCGTCCCCTATCAATAACCCGTGCCTGCCTTCTCCCCATATCCCTTGACTCCACTAGCCCCTAGAGCTCTATCTAACTCTCCCTTAAATCCATCCAGTGATTTGGCCTCCCCTGCCCTCTGTGACAGGGAATTCCATAAATTCACAACTCTCTGGGTGAAAAAGTTTTTCCTCACCTCAGTCTTAAATGACCTCCCCTTTATTCTAAGACTGTGGCCCCTGGTTCTGGACTTACATTCTGGACTTACCCAACATTGGGAACATTTTTCCTGCATCTAGCTTGACCAGTCCTTTTATAATGTTATATGTTTCTATAAGATCCCCCCTCATTCTTCTAAACTCCAGTGAATACAAGCCTAGTCTTTTCAATCTTTCCTCATATGACAGTCCCGCCATCCCAGGGATCAATCTCATGAACCTACGCAGCACTGCTTCAATCACAAGGATCTCCTTCCTCAAATTAGGAGACCAAAATTGTACACAATACTCCAGATGTGGTCTCACCAGAGCCCTATACAAATGCAGAAGAACCTCTTTACTCCTATACTGAAATCCTCTTGTTATGAAGGCCAACATTTCATTAGCTTTCTTCACTGCCTGCTCTACCTGCACGCCAACTTTCAGTGGCCAGTGTACAAGGACACCCAGGTCTCGCAGTAGCTCCCCCTTACCTAACCTAGCCCCATTGAGATAATAATCTGCCCCCTTGTTTTTGCCGCTAAAGTGGATAACCTCACAATTTTCCGGAAGACGCAGGATCACTTCATTCCAAAAAGGAAGAAAGATTCTAAGGGGAGTAGGAGGCAACCGTGGCTGACAAGAGAAGTTAGGGATAGAATAAAACTAAAAGAAAAGATGTATAACACAGTAAAGAGTAGCCAGAAACCAGAGGATTGGGAAAATTTCATAGGACAACAGAAGGAAACAAAACGGGTAATACGGGCTGAAAAGATGAAGTACGAGGGGAAGCTGGCCAGGAATATAAAGAAGGACAGTAAAAGCTTCTTTGATGTGTTAAGAGAAAAAGAATAGCAAAGTCAAATGTGGGTTCCTTGAAGGCAGACACGGGTGAAATTATTATGGGGAACAAGGAAATGGCAGAAGAGTTGAACAGGTACTTTGGATTTGTCTTCACTAAGGAAGGCACACACAATCTCCCAGAGGACAGAGGATCTAAGGGGGTAGAGGAACTGAAAGAAATCTTCATTAGGCGAGAAATAGTATTGGGTAGGCTAATGGAACTGAAGGGTGATAAATCCCAGGGTCCTCAGGGAGGTGGCTCTAGAAATAATGGATGCATGGGTGATCATTTTCCAATTTTCAATAGATTCAGGATCAGTTCCTGTGGATTGGATGATTGCTAATGTTATCCCACTTTTCAAGAAAGGAGCAAGAGAGGAAACGGGGAATTACAGATCAGTTAGCCTGACTTTGGTGGTGGGAAAAATGCTGGTCAATTATTAAAGAGGTAATAATGGGGCATTTGGATAGTAGTAAAAGGATTAGTCCAAGTCAACATGGATTTATGAAAGGGAAATCATGCTTGACTAATCTTCTGGAATCTTTTGAGGATGTGACAAGTAAAATGGATGAAGGGGAGCCATTGGATGTTGTGTATCTAGACTTTCAGAAAGCCTTTGATAAGGTCCCGCACGGGAGACTGGTGACTAAAATTAGAGCACATGGTATTGGGGGTAGGGTGCTGACATGGATAGAAAATTTGTTGGCAGACAGGAAGCAAAGAGTAGGAGTGAACTGGTCCTATTCTGAATGGCAGGCAGTGGAGTGCCGCAAGGCCCTCTGTTGGGGCATATATATTTACCATATATATTTTACTTCGGAGTCACTTGAGTGACTACGTGAAGAACCCCGCCAGGACGCATACGTGTCATATCGCTACACGCATTGCAACGAGTCACAGCAGGGGGAACGACGTTCCCCTTAGCGGCAGAATTTGAAAGCCGGGAACAGCAGGTAAGGAGACTCTGCGTTCCTTCCACTTACCTTACAGGTGGAGGCATGGACCAGATCCACGAAGGCTGCGGAAAAGCTGGCGGGGGAGAACCGCGGAGTTGCGGGCAGCCAGCAGCAGCAGCCGACGGCACGCCAATCTCCCGTAATGGGAACAGCTGTGCCCGACTTCGCTCCCGCACCGGCCACGGCCGGGCGGTAGAGCGAAGCAAAAAACTAACAGAGTCGTTGACTCCGATGAGTCCGACTCTGAATAGCCGCGAGCGGCCAGTGCCCGTGTGCATTGGGGCCGGTTGGAGCGGCTTCAGGAGCAGCCGCGAGCGGCCAGTGCCCATGAGCATTGGAGCCGGTTGGAGCGGCTGCAGGAACTAGAGCAGGAGCAGCTTCAGGAGCAGCCGCGATGGCCAGTGCCCATGCGCATTGGAGCCGGTTGGAGCGGCTGCAGGAACGGGAGCAGGAGCGGCTTCAGGAACAGCCGCGACGGCCAGTGCCCATGCGTATTGGAGCCGGTTGGAGCGGCTGCAGGAACTGGAGCAGGAGCGGCTTCAGGAGCAAGCGGCTTCAGGAGCAACCGCGACGGCCAGTGCCCGTGAGCATTGGAGCCGGTTGGAGCGGCTGCAGGAACTGGAGCAGCAGCGAGTGGCCAGTGCCAGAGAGTATTGGAGCCAGCTGGAGCGGCTGTTGGAGCAGGTACTCCAAAGTGACAGGCTCCGGGAGATGGAGACTAGTCACAGTGGGCAGCTAGTAAGTCCTACAGCAGTACCTCTTGTAGGGCTGCACAGTGTTTCTCCCTCATCAGGGGGGAGTACAGGGGGTCAATTCTGGGCTGACCCTGAAGAGGGGTGTGCAGAATATACCCCTAGTGCACATGGGGTGCAAGAAAACCTATTGGATATGGAGTCCCAGTTTATTCAACCCGACCAAACTGGCCAAAACCTGGAACCTAAAATAGCTGCAAGTATTGACTACTTATCATTTAACCAGCTACAAGGACAGGCATTATTTGGACACCACAGCAAGACACTTACCACCAGGGAACTGCAAAACACTGAATGTTCCCAGTGTCAACCAGTGTATTTGAAAACATGTCGGAGCCTCAATCAGAGCCAGGGACTTGAAACTACAGAAAGTTCTGAAAGTCCTAACAGCAGGAATTACAGTTTCGCCCGCACAATAAACCAAAAAGACATGACTCAAGGTCACCAGGATGCACTGGCTTTATTTGCAACTACCAATACGAGTAAACAGCATTAGGAAGAAGTGCCATCCAACCGGCTTTAGACCCTAATTTGCAGGCCTATGCAAACCTGGAACCTCCAAACAACCAATATTACTACTTGGAGGCAACTTATCAAAACAGGTAAAAGAACTTGACGAAGAGGGTAACCCTGGGGCTTATTAAAGCAACGTCTAAAAACTACTTCCTGGGGAATGCGCTAACCCTCAACACCGACCCAACTACAGGTCCAGACACCGGCGCCTCAACGTCCACGGAGGATGCCGAAAAAGTAACAAACCTACCAATAGTAACCATGGAGGTAGGTGGGTCTGGTTCCTTACGAGGTTGGTGGGAGATTACAATTCTATCTGGATGCTTGGAATAAATTAACTACCGACACTTATATTTTCAGAAGTATAGGTTTATACCATAGAATTTATACAAAACATAATCCTCCAGTTCAGCATGTACCGAAACCGAATGTTCGTGATTACAGGCAAAGAATAATCTAAAGCGCATGCTGAACTACAGTGGCCATATAAAAAGGAGTAATGGAGGAACCCAACTCGAATCACAGGAATTCGTGTCCAAAATCTTTATCATAAACAAGATGGTGGTTGCCACATCATCATAGATTTGACTAATTTGAATACTTCGTACTATATATTCATTACTCGATGGGAACCTTGTTACTGCTAAGCAATTGATTTCCTAGGTTACTACATGGCAAGCATCGATTTAAAAGATGCTTACTATACATTAGAAGTGACCACAGATGTTATTTAACACAATGGATCATCTGGGGTTCACCCTTAACTCAGTTCACATGTCAGTAACTTTGCCGAAGGAAAAGGTACAGCCTTAATGGAGGCTTGCAGCAAAACAAAACCATCCATCAGGCTGGTAGCAAGAATAATTGGCATTATAGTGGCTGCGTTTCCAGCCACACAAATCGGACCTTTACATTATCAAAAATTACAGAGGGCAAAAATTCGAGCACTCAAAAATTATGGTGGTCATTTTGACAGACCAATGAAGCTACCAACAGAGGCCACAATGGAACTAAAATGGTGTAAAGATAACATTAGGCATTGTTCCAATCCTAACATTATCAGCTACCCGTCTATGGAACTACAAACTGATGCCAGTGCACTTGGATGGGATGCTACCAATTCCATCTCCAGCTGTGGGGGAGATGGAATGCACAGGAGGCATCATTATTACAAACACTGGGCATAAACTACCTGGGAATGTTAAGTGCATTCCATGGCCTTAAGTCATATTGTTCTGGGTTATATCACCAGCATGTTAGACTACAAATTGACAACACCACCGTGGTAGCATATATCAACCATATGGGTGGAAACATATCGACATTATGTGACAATCTGGCCAACACAATTTGGCAATAGTGTATCCAGAGAGATATTTGGATATCAGCTACCTACTTACCAGGTAAACTAAATTTAGTGGCAGACAACAGGTCACGCAAATTCAATGAAAACACTGAATGGATGTTGGATAAAAATGTATTTGCTGAAATTACAGCACGGTATGGAACACCAGATATCGACCTATTCGCATCCAGGCTCACACCAGTTATCGAATTATGTTCATGGGAACCAGAACCTGGGGCAGTGGCAACAGATGCATTTTCGCTGCATTGGGGGATTGTTTATTTATGCATTCCCTCCTTCTGCCTCATCAGTCGGGTATTAAGGAAAATACAGCAAGACTCTGCGTCTGGTATTTTGATAGTACCCGATTGGCCTACTCAACCATGGGTCCCGGTGATACTCGACATGGTATTAGAACCTTGCATCACCATCCATCATAGACCTAATTTACTGGTTCAACCCGTAACAAGGGGAAGTTACCCATGTCATAATTATATGAACCTACACCTGGTACTGACGGACCGAACAGTGGATATTATTTCAGCGGCCCACAGACAGTCCACCAAAAAACAGTACTTGGTGTCATCAAGAAATGGGAAATGTACTGTCACAACAATAAACATCACCCACAGATCTATGAACATCCCGTCTGTTCTGGAATTCCTGGCAAGCCTCCATTACGATGAGGGGCTCAGTTATAGTGCCATCAACTGTGCCAGAAGTGCTCTGTCAACATACCTGTGTCAAGGGACAGAGCGGCATTCTGTTGGGACACACCCTGGTAACTAAACTCATGAGGGGCATTTTTTATGTTAATCCCCCAAGAACCAGGTACTCCCAAATATGGGATGTGAGCATTGTACTGACCATGTTAAGAAACTGGTCTCCAGCTACAGCTCTGTCCCTACAGAAACTGACTATGAAAACAGTCATGCTGATGGCCTTGGTCACGGCACAAAGGGTCCAGTCACTACAGAAACTAAGGCTGGACAACATGACTATTTCATCTGGAAATGTAACTTTTCACATCAATGAATTAGTCAAACAGAACAGACAGGGGTCAGCAGGCCTAAAAACAGAATTCAGGGCCTACCCGACAGATGATCGTCTCTGTATTGTAACACACTTGCTATTATATATGGAGTATACTAAGATCATCAGAGGGAAAGAAATGTCACTTTTAATCAGCTACAAACAGCCACTCAAAACAGTCCAGACCATCTCTAGATGGCTAAAACAGGTCCTAATAAAGGCTGGAGTAGACACTAGCATTTTTAAATCTCACTCCACCAGGGCTGCAGCTACATCGGCAGCTATGAAGTTGGACGTTCCTATGGACCAAATCCTCAAGACAGCAGGATGGTCAACGGAGAAAACTTTCCAACGACTTTATAACAAACCAGTCATTGAACCTGGAACATTTGCAGAAACAATTTTAAGTTCTGTAATATAATTTACCCCATAAATAGGGGCTATAATTTGGTGTTAATATATTTATCGTTGGGTTTTCAATATCGTATTGATGTCTAATGATGTTAACACTATTCTCCCCATAATCAAGGCAGATGTGATGCATGGACTCGTTCCACGGCATGAAATCACAGAGCTTTAAAATCTTCACGTAGTCACTCACGTGACTCCGAAGTAAAATAGTAAGATTAAACGAGAACTTACCAGTTTGAAGTTTGATCGTTATTTTATGAGGAGTAACGTTGAGGGATTACGTGCCCTCCGCTCCCACCCTTGATCATATACTCAACTGGTATCTCTTCTCTAATCTTACTATGTTTAGTCATTACAGTTATCTGTGATTTCACACCGCTGCTTTGAAGAATGACACGCATGCGTCCTGGCGGGGTTCTTCACTTAATCCCACAACGTTACTCCTCATAAAATAACGATCAAATTTCAAACTGGTAAGTTCTCGTTTAATCTTACTATTAATGATTTGGAAGAGGGAATTAGGAGCAACGCTACCAAGTTTGCAGATGACACAAAGCTGGGTGGCAGTGTGAACTGTGAGAAGGATGTTAGGAGATTGCAGGGTGACCTGGACAGGTTGGGTGAGTGGGCAGATGCGTGGCAGATGCAGTATAATATAGATAAATGTGATGTTATCCGCTTTGGTGGCAAAAACAAGGGGGCAGATTATTATCTCAATGGGGTTAGGTTAGGTAAGGGGGAGGTGCAGCGAGACCTGGGTGTCCTTGTACACCGGTCACTGAAAGTTGGCGTGCAGGTACAGCAGGTAGTGAAGAAAGCTAATGAAATGTTGGCCTTCTTAACAAGAGGATTTCAGTATAGGAGTAAAGAGGTTCATCTACAGTTGAATAGGGCTCTGGTGAGACCACATCTGGAGTATTCTTTCTTTTCTTTTAAATTCTTTTTTCCAAAAAAAGCAAAAAAAACCCATAAAAAACAGAGCAAAAAGAATAATGATAAACATAACAATGATATTGATACATAGGGATCAGGATTACATTAATAACAGGTATAACCTAATATTAGACCAGTGTCAAAATACATAATGAATATAGACATTCCAATCTCTATGTAAATATAGTTAAATCTTTAAAAGTAAACTTATAAATGTGAAAAAAACACAAAAACAAAAAGAAAAATAGAAAAAAACAAAAAAAACAACCCCTAAACTAAAGAAAGAAAAAAAAAGAGAAAAATTGATAATAAAATACGCATAAAAATAAAATAGATTAAAAACAAAGCAAAGCAAAACCGATTCTGAACTGAGAATTTCAACAATATAAGTCTGTTTGTCGTCAAGTCCGTTCCACCCTATCGAGGTAAAATAATTTTTATAACGGTTAAAGAGGGAGCAATTGATGTTGTGTGAAAATGTTCAATAAATTTTCTCCAAGTCTTATCAAATTTAACCAAGGGTTCAACTGTCACTTATTTTTTCTAAATTTAAACATGATATCGTTTCCGAATACCACTGGAGAGTGGTCGGAGGGTTGGAGTCTTTCCATTTAAATAAAATAGATCTTCTGTCGATTAATGTGGTAAAAGCAATCAACCGATGGGCGGAGTGGGACAAATGAATAGAATCTAACATTGGTAGCCCAAAAATTGCAGTAATAGGATGAGGTTGTAAATCTATGCCTATGACTACAGAAATAGTATCAAAAATATCTTTCCAATATTTTTCCAAAGAAGGGCAGGACCAAAACATATGGGTCAATGAGGCCACTTCAGAGTTACATCTGTCACAGGTAGGATTTATATAAAAACGAGCTAACTTATCTTTTGACATATGAGCTCTGTGAACCACCTTGAATTGTATCAAAGCGTGTCTTGCACACATTGAAGAGGTATTAACTAATTGAAGAATCCTCTCCCATTTCTCTATAGATAAAGACATTTGGAGTTCTCTTTCCCAGTCATTCTTAATTTAATCAAATGTATCTATTTGTAATTTCAAAATCAACTCATAAATAGTTGTTATTAAACCTTTCTGATAAGGGTTCAACTGTAAAATGTTTTTCAAAAATTCGGATCGACATGGTAGCGGAAATAGGGGTAGAGTAGCCTTCAAAAAATGTCTAATTTGTAAATATCTAAAAAAGTATGGATTTTTATTGGAGAGTTGTTCGAAAGACATAAAACAACCCTCCAAAAACAAATCACGAAAAGCTACTAATCCCTTCCTTTTCCATAACAAAAAGACGATCAGTACTAGATCGTTGGAAGAGAAAATTGGCTAAAATAGGACTCGATAAGATAAAATCATTTAGTCCAAAAAACGTACAAAATTGAAACCATATTCGGAACGTATGTCTTATTATTGTCGTATATTTATTCAATCTCGTAATTGTAAAAGGTAACGAGCAAAGATCTTAGAGCAGAGCAAGATAGACCACTCCTCGAAAAATGCGTAGTATGACGTGTGTGATTGTCGACGCCATTTTTTGAGGCATTTCATTGGGCTTCCCCCACACTGTCATGGCGTCCTTATCTAAATCTTCATCTCACTGCTCTGCTATCAATTGTTCTAATCGTAAATCTAAATGACCCGACCTGTCATTCTTTAGGTTCCCCAATAAAAAAGAAAGGTGAGAAAATATTATTATTATTTTCAGTCTATATTCTGTCGTGAAAATTGTATTTTCTGTTCTCCCATCAACGGCCATTGGGAAACTAGGTTTGTCGGTACATTAGAAAGTTATTTGACTTATTTTTTAATAGATCTTTACTTACCATAATAAAAAAGACAATTTTAACACTTCAGTACGTTTTTGGTTTTGTTCTTGTAAGGGATTGGTCTCCAAAATATGGCCCGCGGGACACATTAGGCCCAGTGACCACGAGATTTTTCGAGCTCAGATTCAAGTCCGAGAACGCGGCGGCTGATACCCGTTATATCCCTCGAATTGTCGAGACATCACAAGCAAAGATCACAAGCCCGCCGTGAAGAAGGGTGCAATCAAATATTATACAACTCTGCTCTATCATCTTTGGGTGCAATGGTGGGCCGTGGGGTTCGGCGGCGGCCGCAATCAAAGATACGAGAGGAGCTCTGCTCTATAATCTTTGGACGGAATGGGACGGCTACACGTTATAATGTGCTATCGTTCCACTCCCTCTCCCCCTTCTCCCTCTCCCCCTTCTCCCTCTCCCCCCCTTCTCCCTCTCCCCCCTTTTCCCCTTCTCCCTCTCCCCCTTTTCCCTCTCCCCCCTTCTCCCTCTCCCCCCTTCTCCCTCTCTTCTCTCGATCTCTCTCTCCCCTCTCTTCTCTCGATCTCTCTCTCCCCTCTCTTCTCTCGATCTCTCGCTCCCCTCTCTTCTCTCGATCTCTCTCTCCCCTCTCTTCTCTCGATCTCTCTCTCCCTCTCTTCTCTCGATCTCTCTCTCTCTCCCTCTCTTCTCTTGATCTCCCTCCCTTCCCTCTCTCCCTCCCTTCCCTCTCTCCCTCCCTTACCTCTTTGTGAGAGTTGGCAGCTCTGCTATGCCTTGGGTCCAAAAGAGGATAGAAAGAAAATACTTAATGGTCTTTGTAAGAAGATTTTAATAAGCTCTTCTACATTTAAGGTAAATTGACATATTAGAGGCAAAAAGCATTTTCAATATACAGGTCTCTCCACACAACTGAAAACAATTGCATTTAAGTGATATATCATCCATTGTTCGGGCATGTAGTTATGATCATTTTTTTTCTTATTAGTTAATCCTAAATGATATCTCCTGTAATTTCAGATGTCAACAGTGGGTCCAGAATACTCGTCGACAAGATCTCCTGCACCGAACTGCAGAGTATTTGTCAAATAACTGCCGTCTTATGTACATTGTGTGAAATTGTGATTTGTTAACTGCACAAAACTAATGCAAATGGCGATATATTTATTATTGTATCTACGTTGGACATGTTGCTCTTTGGTGTCAGAACGCGGGGTGGGAGATTGCAACCTTCACGTGGTCCGCCCTGTTTCGACAAATCCAATCAACCCGGTGTGCACAGTCAAATAAGATCAAATAGAACAAGTTGTCCTCCAACTTTAGGCTGTGCACGCCATACGCAAGAAGAAGAAGAAGTGTCAGAACGCAGTCTGAAGAAGGCTTCCGACCTGCAACGTCACCTATTCCTTTTCTCCAGAGATGCTGCCTGACCCACTGAGTTACTCCAGCATTTTGTGTCTATCTCTGCTTAGATTGGGCTCGTGGGTGGAGATTGCGGCTGGTCTGGTGATCTAGAACGAGGGCCAAAGTCTCAGAATATGGGTAATGATATTTAGTAATGAGACAAGGAGCAGTCTCTTCACTCAAGGGCTGGGAATCTTGGAATTCTTGATCGCGTGAGATGGTGGAAGTCGAGTCCTTAAAAGGAGAGATAATTTTTTTCAAATACGAAAAGGATGAAGGATAATGGAGAGAATGTGGGAATAAGGTGTTGAGTTGCAGGATCAACAATAATCTTACTGATGGTGCTGTGAACTTAGATGGCTTATCCATGCTTCTATTTCTTACAGAGATACAGCGCGGAAACAGGCCCTTTGGCCCACCGCATCCGCTTTGACCAGCGATCCCCGCACACTAACACCATCCTACACACACTAGGGACAATTTACACTTATACCAAGCCTACAAACCTGTATGTCTTTGGAGTGTGGGAGGAAACCGAAGATCTCGGAGAACACCCATTCAGTCACGGAGAGAACCTATGAACTCCGTACAGACAGCACCCACTGTAAGGCAGCAACTTTACCGCTGCACCACCATGCCGCCCTTAATCCACTAGGGCACTAGGTTACAATAAACTTCCTACATATTCCAGGAATGCATCTCATAAAAATGGGAGAGGTTTAAATGCATTGTAAAATCTGCTCTCAGTTTCCTAGATTGCTCTAATGGCCTCTTTGTATCATTTTCTTTGATTTAAACCATCCATTGTTCTGCATTTACATTTTATTTTTTCCCCTGTGGATCACAAGGCACTGTTTGTTTCAGGAGTGACTCTAATCTCCAGCGTAATTTGACAAGACAGCCAAGAGGGCAAACACAGGCAGTTCAGAGTTGCTGCCTGTATCGCAAGAGAGAACAAGAATGAGACCAACTTGTTTTTTGCAGATCATCAACCCTTGACTGATGTTATCAATGCCGATGGTGACTCAAGGAGACTCAACCAGGTGGTGGTTTACAAAGGTCCATGCCCATTGTTCCTCATGGCATACCACCAGCCTCAACAGATCACCTACTCATAGAGTCTCACAGCGTAGAAGCAGGCCCTTCAGCTCAACTTGCCCACGCTGGCCAACATGTCCCATCTACACTAGTCCCACATGCCTGCATTTGGCCCATACCCCTCTAAACCTGTCCTAACCATCAAATAACCTAACAGAACTTTCATATGAGGAAAGATTGAAAAGACTAGGCTTGTATTCACTGGAGTTTAGAAGGATGAGGGGATATCTTATCATATTGTTTACAGTGTACTATGTTTACAGATTCTGTTGTGTTGCTGAAAGTAAGAATTTAATTGTTCTATCTGGGACAAGCTAGATGCAGGAAATTGTTCTACATGACAATAAAACACTCTTGTTAGATGCAAGGGGATCTTATAGAAACATATAAATGAATAAAAGGACTGAACAAGCTAGATGCGGGAAAAAAGTTCCCAATGTTGGGCGAGTCCAGAACCAGGGGCCACAGTCTTAGAACAAAGGGGAGGCCATTTAAGACTGAGGTGAGAAAAAACTTTTTCACCCAGAGAGTTGTGAATTTGTGGAATTCCCTGCCACAGAGGGCAGTGGAGGCCAAATCACTGAGTGGATTTAAGAGAGAGTTAGATAGATCTCTAGGGGCTAGTGGAATCAAGGGATATGGGGAGAAGGCAGGCACGGGTTATCGATTGGGGCTGATCAGCCATGATCACAATAACCATATAACCATATAACAATTACAGCACGGAAACAGGCCATCTCGGCCCTACAAGTCCGTGCCGAACAACTTTTTTCCCCTAGTCCCACCTGCCTGCACTCATACCATCCATTCCCTTCTCATCCATATGCCTATCCAATTTATTTTTAAATGATACCAACGAACCTGCCTCCACCACTTCCACTGGAAGCTCATTCCACACTGCTACCACTCTCTGAGTAAAGAAGTTCCCCCTCATGTTACCCCTAAACTTCTGTCCCTTAATTCTGAAGTCATGTCCTCATGTTTGAATCTTCCCTATTCTCAAAGGGAAAAGCTTGTCCACATCAACTCTGTCTATCCCTCTCATCATTTTAAAGACCTCTATCAAGTCCCCCCTTAACCTTCTGCGCTCCAGAGAATAAAGACCTAACTTATTCAACCTATCTCTGTAACTTAGTTGTTGAAAGCCAGGCAACATTCTAGTAAATCTCCTCTGTACTCTCTCTATTTTCTTGACATCCTTCCTATAATTGGGCGACCAAAATTGTACACCATACTCCAGATTTCGTCTCACCAATGCCTTGTACAATTTTAACATTACATCCCAGCTTCTATACTGTGTTAAAGGGAAAGGGTTTCTTAAATGTGTGAGCGTAGAGACAGAGGTGTGTAAAATGAGGGTAGAAGCAATAGGTAGCAAGGTGAAAAGTAAAAGTGGCAGGCAGACAAAACCAGGGCAAAAATCAAAAAGGGCCACTTTTCAACATAATTGTATAAGGGGTAAGAGTGTTGTAAAAACAAGCCTGAAGGCTTTGTGTCTCAATGCAAGGAGCATTCGTAATAAGGTGGATGAGTTGAATGTGCAGATAGCTATTAATGACTATGATATAGTTGGGATCGCGGAGACATGGCTCCAGGGTGACCAAGGCTGGGAGCTGAACATCCAGGGATATTCAATATTCAGGAGGGATAGAGAGAAAGGAAAAGGAGGTGGGGTAGCGTTGCTGATTAGAGAGGAGATTAACGCAATGGAAAGGAAGGACATTAGTTTGGAGGATGTGGAATCGGTATGGGTAGAGTTGCGAAACACTAAGGGGCAGAAAACGCTGGTGGGTGTTGTGTACAGGCCACCTAACAGTAGTAGTGAAGTTGGAGATGGTATCAAACAGGAAATTAGAAATGCGTGCGACAAAGGCAAAACAGTTATAATGGGTGACTTCAATCTACATATAGATTGGGTGAATCAAATTGGCAGGGGTGCTGAGGAAGAGGATTTCTTGGAATGTATGCGGGATAGTTAACTAAATCAACATGTAGAGGAACCAACGAGAGAGCAGGCTATTTTAGACTGGGTATTGAGTAATGAGGAAGGGTTAGTTAGCAGTTTTGTTGTACGTGCCCCCTTGGGCAAGAGTGACCATAATATGGTTGAGTTCTTCATTAGGATGGAGAGCGACATTGTCAATTCAGAAACAATGGTTCTGAACTTAAAGAAAGGTAACTTTGAGGGTATGAGACGTGAATTGGCCAAGATTGACTGGCAATTAATTCTAAAAGGGTTGACGGTGGATATGCAATGGAAGACGTTTAAAGACTGCATGGATGAACTTCAAAAATTGTTCATCCCAGTTTGGCAAAAGAATAAATCAGGGAAGGTAGTACATCCGTGGATAACAAGGGAAATCAGGGATAGTATCAAAGCGAAGGATGATGCGTACAAATTAGCCAGAAAAAGCAGCATACCGGAGGACTGGGAGAAATTCAGAGACCAGCAGAGGAGGACAAAGGGCTTAATTAGGAAAGGAAAAATAGATTATGAAAGAAAACTGGCAGGGAACATAAAAACTGACTGCAAAAGTTTTTATAGATATGTGAAAAGAAAGAGATTAGTTAAAACAAATGTAGGTCCCTTGCAGTCAGAAACAGGTGAGTTGATCATGGGGAACAAGGATATGGCGGACCAATTGAATAACTACTTTGGTTCCGTCTTCACTAAGGAAGACATAAATAATCTGCCGGAAATAGCAGGGGACCGCGGGTCAAAGGAGTTGGAGGAATTGAGTGAAATCCAGGATAGCCGGGAAGTGGTGTTGGGTAAATTGAATGGATTAAAGGCCGATAAATCCCCAGGGCCAGATAGGCTGCATCCCAGAGTACTTAAGGAAGTAGCTCCAGAAATAGTGGATGCATTAGTAATAATCTTTCAAAACTCTTTAGATTCTGGAGTAGTTCCTGAGGATTGGCGGGTAGCAAACGTAACCCCACTTTTTAAGAAGGGAGGGAGAGAGAAAACGGGGAATTACAGACCAGTTAGTCTAACATCGGTAGTGGGGAAACTACTAGAGTCAGTTATTAAAGATGGGATAGCAGCACATTTGGAAAGTGGTGAAATCATTGGACAAAGTCAGCATGGATTTACAAAAGGTAAATCATGTCTGACGAATCTTATAGAATTTTTCGAGGATGTAACTAGTAGCGTGGACAGGGGAGAACCAGTGGATGTGGTGTATCTGGACTTCCAGAAGGCTTTCGAGAAGGTCCCACATAAGAGATTAGTATACAAACTTAAAGCACACGGCATTGGGGGTTCAGTATTGATGTGGATAGAGAACTGGCTGGCAAACAGGAAGCAAAGAGTAGGAGTAAACGGGTCCTTTTCACAATGGCAGGCAGTGACTAGTGGGGTACCGCAAGGCTCAGTGCTGGGACCCCAGCTATTTACAATATATATTAATGATCTGGATGAGGGAATTGAAGGCAATATCTCCAAGTTAGCGGATGACACTAAGCTGGGGGGCAGTGTTAGCTGTGAGGAGGATGCTAGGAGACTGCAAGGTGACTTGGATAGGCTGGGTGAGTGGGCAAATGTTTGGCAGATGCAGTATAATGTGGATAAATGTGAGGTTATCCATTTTGGTGCCAAAAACAGGAAAGCAGACTATTATCTAAATGGTGGCAGACTAGGAAAAGGGGAGATGCAGCGAGACCTGGGTGTCATGGTACACCAGTCATTGAAAGTAGGCATGCAGGTGCAGCAGGCAGTGAAGAAAGCGAATGGTATGTTAGCTTTCATAGCAAAAGGATTTGAGTATAGGAGCAGGGAGGTTCTACTGCAGTTGTACAGGGTCTTGGTGAGACCACACCTGGAGTATTGCGTACAGTCTTGGTCTCCAAATCTGAGGAAGGACATTATTGCCATAGAGGGAGTGCAGAGAAGGTTCACCAGACTGATTCCTAGGATGTCAGGACTGTCTTATGAAGAAAGACTGGATAGACTTGGTTTATACTCTCTAGAATTTAGGAGATTGAGAGGGGATCTTATAGAAACTTACAAAATTCTTAAGGGGTTGGACAGGCTAGATGCAGGAAGATTGTTCCCGATGTTGGGAAAGTCCAGGACAAGGGGTCACAGCTTAAGGATAAGGGGGAAATCCTTTAAAACCGAGATGAGAAAAACTTTTTTCACACAGAGAGTGGTGAATCTCTGGAACTCTCTGCCACAGAGGGTAGTCGAGGCCAGTTCATTGGCTATATTTAAGAGGGAGTTAGATGTGGCCCTTGTGGCTAAGGGGATCAGAGGGTATGGAGAGAAGGCAGGTACGGGATACTGAGTTGGATGATCAGCCATGATCATATTGAATGGCGGTGCAGGCTCGAAGGGCCGAATGGCCTACTCCTGCACCTAATTTCTATGTTTCTATGTCTATGTTTCTATACTCAATGCTCTGATTTATAAAGGCTAGCATACCAAAAGCTTTCTTTACCACCCTATCTATATGAGATTCCACCTTCAAGGAACTATGCACGGTTATTCCCAGATCCCTCTGTTCAACTGTATTCTTCAATTCCCTACCATTTACCAATGAATGGCGGTGCTGGCTCGAAGGGCCGAATGGCCTCCTCCTGCACCTATTTTCTATGTTTCTAGAACGCAATCCTCGAGCCCACCAGCTCATCCCGTAGTCAATTAATCAGCTTTTCCATAAGAACTTCCATCAGTTCTTCCAAAAGAACGACAATCAGCCAATCTCGATTACCCTCAGCCCATCAAGCAGCCCCTTAATTCACCCAGATGCTCACTGCATCTCTTTCCATGTCGGCAAGTTAATATCCAGCTGCATGAAGCATGTGAAAAGGATATAAATAGATGCATGTGGTGCAGTGATTTGTGCAGCACTATAGGCCTGGAGACCAAGAGGAGTTCACCATTGAACGGAGTTTGAGGCCCCCGACCGAGGAAGAACAAACGGAAGGGACTTGAACTTTATTTCGCCTTCCATCACAGTGAGGAATGTGTAGGAATCACTGTGGTGAATGTCCGTATTAAAATGTGTTTTTGAGTGCTGTTGCTTTTAATTGTATGACTGACCTGGCCAATGAAATTCCTCATATGTTGCAAAACATACTTGGCAAATAAAATCTGATTATGATTCTGAAAAGCCTTTCCCTTCCATACTCTTTCCTCTCTTTGATCTTTTAGCAGTTGACTGCCTTTCTGTACTTGTTACAAGAGATTGTCGCGGCATCCAGCATCCTCGGAGAATGTAGAATTAAAGGCAGAGGCAATGCCAGTTTTAAAGATGGTTATTTGCCTCAAGATTGGATTATTGTATCTCCAGAACCTCCCCAGAGGCTATGGGAGACACAAGGTTCAAGAGGGAACTCAAAAAGCCTAATTAGGAAGAATATTAAGAGTAAGATTTCCAATTAAAATACTGTAATTGATGGAACCTTGTCTTTAAATTGGTTCTTGGATGAAACCCTGATGGTTCTCACATTGTCTCTTTAAATTTACTCTCCTTTTCACACTTGCATTAAAACACAAAGCCACCGCCATTCACAGTGATACTACCCGGCAGTCTCATAATTACAGTCAACACAGCCACCTTGACAGCCACACAAAATGGTGTAAATAAAAAATTGTTTTCCTTGTTTAAGAAGTTCAATTTAGAATTATTTGAAACTGTGGGGGTTGGTACAAAATACTGCTGACCCACAAATGTGTTGCTATGAGACATTCACATTTAAAAAATCCATGTCTCAAAAAAAGCAAGAAGGTGCCCATGTTATTTGACCAACTTATCAGATGAATTTAAATATGTAGGTATGTATGCATTAGTTTTGCTCCTAATTCCCTTTTCCAAATCATTAATATATATGGTAAACAGTTGCGGCCCCAACACCAAGCCTTGCGGCAAAAAAATCCAGAAGATTAGTCAAACATGATTTCCCTTTCATAAATCCATGTTGACTTGGACTAATCCTTTTACTGCTATCCAAATGCCCCATTATTACATCTTTAATAATTGACTCCAGCATCTTTCACACCACCAAAGTCGGGCTAACTGGTCTGTAATTCCATTACATCTCTCTCCCCATCCCCCTCTCTCAACCCCTACCCCGCTCTCCTTTCCCTCCCAAATCTGTCCCGTTTCCTCCACCTCCTCTCCCCTCCCTCCCCTCTTCACACCCCCCCTCCCCCCACCTGTGTGTTTGGGGGGTGGTTAATATGAGTTTGATGCTGCAGCCCCCCTCCCCCACCCCCCACAAAACGCCGTTGGGGAAACAGACCCAACGGGTCTGCACTTGGTCTAGTTATATATTAAAACTGTGTGCCTGTCGCCTGCCGTCCGTCCGGCTGCCTGTCTGCCTTTCGATTCGTTCCCATCGTGTGATGTCACAATGCCCAATGCTCGCAGATGTCCAATCGCAATGCCCGATGCTCTCGGATGTCCAATCGGAATGGATCAATTTACATGTACGGCTTCCGGCTGCATTTCTTCCTTTGATTCCCTGCAACTCCGAAACCAAACGCAGAATCGCCGACATCTTTTCCATTTCGGTAGATATTTCACTTTTCTTTCTAAGTATCCGCACCTCATTACATTTCGTCGTGTTTAAGTACACGTTTTAAATCAAATCCTCCCACTCCCCCCCCCCAATATTTCAAAAATAAACTGGCTTCTCACCCATAGAATCAGCACCAGCCCCAGCCCATGGTGAACGTTCCATCGTGTGATGTCACAATGCCCAATGCTCAAATACATTGTTGCCATAGAGGGAGTACAGAGAAGGTTCACCAGACTGATTCCTGGAATGTCAGGATTTTCAAATAAAGAAAGACTGGATAGACTCGCCTTGTACTCGCTAGATTTTAGAAGATTGAGGGGGTATCTTATAGAAACGTATGACATTCTTAAGGGGTTGGACAGGCTAGATGCAGGAAGATTGTTCCGGATGTTGGGGAAGACCAAAACAAGGGGTCACAGTTTAAGGATAAGGGGGAAATCCTTTAGGACAGAGATGAGAAAAACATTTTTCACACAGAGAGTGGTGAATCACTGGAATTCTCTGCCACAGAAGGTAGTTGAGGTCAGTTCATTGGCTATATTTAAGAGGGAGTTAGATGTGGCCCTTGTGGCTAAAGGGATCAGGGGGTATGGAGAGAAGGTAGGTACGGGATATGGAGTTGGATGATCAGCCATCATCATATTGAATGGTGGTGCAGGCTCGAAGGGCCGAATGGCCTACACCTGCACTTAATTTCTATGCTTCTATGTTTCCCTCTCATCACCCCTCTCCCTCTCCCACCCATCCCTCTCTCCCCCACTCCCCTTCCCTCTACCCCACCCCCTTCCCTCTCTGCCCCCGCCCCCTTCCCCTACCCCTCTGTCCCTCTTCCACCAGTCCCTCTACCCCTCCCACCCCACTCTTCCACTTCTCTCCCCTTACTTCACCCCTCTCCCTCCCTCACCCCTCTCTCTTCCCCTCCCTGTCCCACCCCTTACCCTACCCCTCTGTCCCTCTTCCACCACTCCCCCGTCCCTCTTCCACCACTCCCGCTACCCCTCCCTCCCTCCCCACTCTTCCACTTCTCTCCCCCTTCTCTCCTCCCCCTCTCCCTCTCCTCACCCCTCTTCCATCCCTCTCTCCCCCACCCCTTCCCTCTCTACCCCACCCCCCTCCCTCTCTCCCCCGCCCCCTTCCCCTCTGTCCCTCTTCCACCACTCCCCCTACCCCTCCCTCTCCCACTTCTCTTCCCTTACCCCACCCCTCTCCCTCCCTCATCCCCCCTCCCTTCCCTTCTCTCCCCCACCCCTTCCCCTACCCCTCTGTCCCTCTTCCACCACTCCCCCTGTCCCTCTTCCACCACTCCTGCTACCCCTCTCCCCCTCCCTCCCTCCCCTCTCTTCCACTTCTCTCTCCCCCCACCCCTCTCCCCCTCCAATCCCACTCTCCCCCTCCATCCACACTCTTCCCCCTCTCCCTCCTCATTCCCTAACCGTGCACAGTCTCAGTCTTTAAGAAGGAACTACAGATGCTGGAAAATCGAAGGTAGACATAAAAAAAAGCTGGATAAACTCAGCGGGTGCGGCAGCATCTATGGAGCAAATTGAATGGTCAACGTTTTTGGCCGAAACCCGGAAGAAGGGTTTCGGCCAAAAACGTTGCCATTTTCCTTCGGTCCATAGATGCTGCTGCACCCGCTGAGTTTATCCAGCTTTATAGTTGTTGTACCAGTCTCTCTCTCTCTCTGCCCTTTTCTCTTCTCAACTCATGAACGCCCGCTCTAACCCCCCCCCCCCCCCCTCACCTCTCTCCCCCATCCTCTTCTCCCCCCCCCTCCCCCTCTCCCTCTCCACCCTCCTCCTCCCCTTCCTCACACAATATTTTTTGTGGGGGCGGGTCTACAGTGTGTGTGACTGTTTGTGGAGGCAGCCACACGCTCTCCATTCAAGAAGACGCTCATCTGTTTGTGGAGGCACGTGCTTAGTATGTGACCAAAGATCTTATAGCGGAGCTCTCCGCAACAAGATCTTTGTGTGTGACGACACACGCTCCCCCCCCACTGGTGCAGGAGGCGCGCGCACCATCTGAACGCTCAGCGAATATTCGAATTCTTCACTAACCGTCATTCTGACTTTGCTTGTGAAGAGAAAAGTCCTGAATTACATTTGTCTGATGCAGGAAGATTGTTCCCGATGTTGGGGAAGTCCAGGATAAGCGGGTCACAGTTTAAGGATAAAGGGGAAATCCTTTAGTACTGAGATGAGGAAAACGTTTTTCACACAGAGAGTGGTGAATCTCTGGAACTCTCTGCCACAGAAGGTAGTTGAGGCCAGTTCATTGGCTATATTTAAGAGGGAGTTAGATGTGGCCCTTGTGGCTAATGGGATCGGGGGTATGGAGAGAAGGCAGGTACAGGATACTGATTTGGATGATCAGCCATGATCATATTGAATGGCGGTGCAGGCTCGAAGGGCCGAATGGCCTACTCCTGCACTTAATTTCTATGCTTCTATGTTTCCCTCTCGTCACCCCTCTCCCTCTCCCACCCATCCCTCTCTCCCCCACCCCCTTTCCCTCTCTACCACCACCCCCTTACCCCTACCCCTCTGTCCCTCTTTCACCACTCCCCCTACCCCTCCCTCCCCACTCTTCCACTTCTATCCCCTTACCCCACGCCTCTCCCACCCCCACCCCTCTCTCTTCCCCTCCCTTCTCCTCTCTCCACCACCCCTTCCCCTACCCCTCTGTCCCTCTTCCACCACTCCCCCGTCTCTCTTCCTCCACTCCCGCTACCCCTCTACCCCTCCCTCCCTCTCCACTCTTCCACTTCTATCCCTCTTCTCTCCTCCCCTCTCCCTCTCCTCACCCCTCTCCCTCTCCAATCCCTCTCTCCCCCACCCACCTTCCCTCTCCCCCCCACCCCCTTCCCCCTATCCCTCTGTCCCTCTTCCATCACTCCCCCTACCCCTCTCCTCCTCCATCCCCACTCTTCCACTTCTCTCCCCCTTCCCCTCCACTCTCCCTCCCCACTCTTTCCCCTCTCTCACCCATCCCTCTCCCCCTCCCTCCCTCCTCCCAATCTTCCCCATCCCCCCTCCCCAACATCTCTCTCCCCTTCTCTCGTCCCCTACCCCGCTCTCCTTTCCCTCCCAAATCTATCCCGTTTCCTCCTCCTCCTCTCCCCTCCCTCCCCTCTTCTCACCCCCCCCCCTCCCCCGCAAACGCCGTTGGGGAAACAGACCCAACGGGTCTGCACTTGGTCTAGTATATGTTTATATGTGTGTATGTATGCATATAAATGTATCCATATGTATGCGTGCATTTGTATGTGTGCATATGTCTGTGTATATGTATGTATGTATGTGTATATATGTATGTGTATATATATGTGTGTATACATATATATATATGCATATATTTATTATTACTATATAATTATATATATAATTGCCTTTATGGTTTATGTATATCATCTTACAAGACAAATAAGTTAATAGTGATTATATAAATCAAAGTTGCTTCTGATCCATGAGAATAAACTTTATTATCTCTAACTTGCCTCTCACACACAGACACACATTCATATAAATATATAAAATATGTATACGTTAAATTTAATTTTGTGCAGTGTGTGTTAAAGCAATACAAGGGAAACTGCACAAGACAATGCAAGGGAAACTACGCAAAGGAGGGGGCTGTTCCCGCTACAAGATACTCGAGGATCTTTGCTTTGGATCAAAGATTATAGAGTAGCTCTATAATCTTTGCTTTGGATTTCAGCGGGTGGCGGATTTCAGTCGCGTGTCGCATTAAGAAATAGCGGCCGTGACGTTCCGTCACATACTACACGTCAGTCCATTGGATTTCGGAGGAGTGGTCTATCTTGCTCTGCTATAAGATCTTTGGAAACGAGGCTCCTAGAATAGAAGCCAATGATAGCCCTTGTAAGGAACCACGGTCTAGGTTTATCCATCCTGGGCATTGTGTATCTTCTAAATCTTTTGACCAAAATGTTAAATAACGAACATTGACTGCCCAGTTGTAAAGTCTAAGGTTCGGCAGTGCCAAACCACCATCTTTTTTTGATTTCTGTAAGTATTTTTACCTAGTCTGGGATTTTTATTCTGCCATGTATATGAAGGAATTTTGGAGTCTATAATATCGAAGAAAGATTTTGTAATAAAAATTGTTATAGTCTGAAATAAATACAGACATTTAGGTAAAATGAACATTTTAATAGCATTGATTCGGCCAATTAAGGATAAGGACATTGGTGACCATTTAGTAAACTGATGTTTAATATGGTCAATTAAAGGCATAAAATTAGCTTTAAATAAATCCTTGTGTTTCATGGTGATCTTAATACAGGTGCACAACCTTTTATCCGAAAGCCTTGGGACCAGACACTTTTCGTAATTTGGAAATTTTCGGCTTTCGGATTGGAAGATTTTTAGCGTAGATTTTAACGGCTGGCTCAGTGGTAGAGTGCTCGGCTCATATCCGCAAGGTCGCGAGTTTGCGCCTCGATCCCGGCAGTTACTCGATCGCGAGTTTGAGTCTTCAATGTAGTTTTTTCTTGCAGACTAGGAGAGAATAGAGAGGGTTAGGCTGGGATCATTCTCTGCGAGATGATCTTAGTGCGGGAGACAAGTGTAGGAGAGGTGTACTGACTGTGGGCAGAACTTTGGAAGTGATTGCCCACCATTCTCAAAAGCCGCTGTGTCTCCCTGTCCCTGGGATAGCAGGGGGCGATCAAACAGCACAATACCCCCCTCCCCCTCCAACTCCAGAGGAATCCGCTCCCCGATGGGCCGCTACGGCGACAAGTGGCAGTTCGCCCACAGCCCGAGCTGCGCAACCCCAAGAACAAGACGTACCTTGCACACCATCAGCTTCTGCCCCTGCGTGTTCCTCTGGAGTTGGAGCGGGGCTGGGCTGGAGTTGCTGGTCTGGGATCTCCATGCTTGCAGTGGGCCTGGGGGTCGGTGTCCCGATGAGGGGACGCAGCTCGGGCTGTGGGCGAACTGCCACTTGTCGCCGTAGCGGCCCGTCGGGGAGCGGCTTCTGGTGGTCCTGACGGCTCTCAGCTCCTGTCCAGGGGGGTGACCGGAGACGTCAGGACCATATAATAACCATATAACCATATAACAATTACAGCACGGAAACAGGCCATCTCGACCCTTCTAGTCCGTGCCGAACACATAATCTCCCCTAGTCCCATATACCTGCGCTCAGACCATAACCCTCCATTCCTTTCCCATCCATATAACTATCCAATTTATTTTTAAATGATAAAAACGAACCTGCCTCCACCACCTTCACTGGAAGCTCATTCCACACAGCTACCACTCTCTGAGTAAAGAAGTTCCCCCTCATGTTACCCCTAAACTTCAGTCCCTTAATTCTCAAGTCATGTCCCCTTGTTTGAATCCTGTTGACCAACAGGAACCCGCTCCCCGATGGGCCGCTATAGCGACAAGTGGCAGTTCGCCCACAGCCCGAGCTGCGCCCCCTCATCCGCAACCCGGGTTCCTCTGGAGCGGGGCTGGGCTAGAGTTGCTGCTGGCTGTGAGTCTCTGGGATCTCCGTGCTTGCAGTCGGTGTCCCGTTGGTCCTGACGTCTCCGGCCACCCCCCTGGACTGGAGCTGAGACTGTGAACTGTACCGCCCTTGCCCCCTCCCTCTGCAACTACAAACAACCCCACAGTTCCCAGTCTCAGCTCCTGTACAGGGGGGTGGCCGGAGACGTTACAGCCCAAGCTGCGCCCCCTCATCCGCAACCCCAAGAACAAGACGTACCTTGCACACCATCAGCTTCTGTCCCTACGGGGAGCGTGTTCCTCTGGAGTTGGAACGGGACTGGGCTGCTGCTGGCTGTGGGTCTCTGGGATCTCCGTGCTTGCAGTGGGCCTGGGGGTCGGTGTCCCGTTGGTCCTGACGTCTCCGGTGACTGGCACTGACCTGCTGGCATCGCCGACGAGAAGACAGTGCAAAGCCGGTGCAATGGGCGGGGAGCTGGAGAGGGGAGGGAAGGGGTCACACACATGGCCGGGAAGCAGAGGGGTGTAGGTGGGGTGAAACTGAAGGGAGCGACAATCTGCTGCTGCCTGCCCGCTGAGTTAAAACGTTCCCACGCAAGACTCACGATACACTGTGTATCGTGAGTCTACCGTGGGAACTTTTTTAACTCAGCGGGCAGGCAGCAGCAGGTTGTCAATTATTAAAACTCCCGCGCAATATACCCTCACCTTCTCTTTTATGAATGGGGATTTAGTTCCCCTTTCTTCGAGGACCGACCGGAGGTTCCGCTGTCACTTCTGCGGGCTGCCCTCGGTGAACGTCTTCAATGACCTTTCTTCAAGGACCGAAAAAATGTCCGCTATTCGGAGCTTTTCGTTATTTGGATGTTCGGATAAAAGGTTGTGCACCTTACCTAAATAAGTAAAACTTTCGGTAGTCAATCTAAATGGAAACTGTCCATAACTCGAAACAAGATTATTTAATGGAAAAAGCTTACTCTTACTAAGATTTAGTTTATAACCAGAAAAATTACTAAATTGATTGAGTAATGTTACTATTGCCGGAATAGATTTCTCATGGTTAGAAATAAGTAATAACAGATCATCTGCATCAAGAGATAGCTTATGTGTCTTATTCCCGCGGACAATACCAACAATATTAGGGGATTCCCTAATAGCGGTGGCTAAAGGTTCCAAAGCAATATCAAATAGTAAAGGACTTAGGGACAGCCCTGTCTAGTATCTCGAAAGAGCCTGAAAAAAGGGGATCTCTGATTATTAGTAAATACAGAAGCCTGAGGCATGAGATATATCAGCTTGATCCAAATTTTGGACCAATCTTATATTTTCAAGTGTTTTGAATAAGTTTTCCCAGTCAACTCTATCAAACACCTTCTCGGCATCAAGTGAGATGACACATTCTGGGGTTTTATTAGATGCTGTATATACAATATTCATTAATCTCCTAATGTTAAAGTATGAGTAACGATTTTTAATAAAACCTGTCTGATCTTCAGAGATAATTTGCGGTAAAATCTTTTTCAATCTCATAGCTAATATTTTGGAAAGAATTTTGAAATCTACATTTAACATTGATATAGGTCTATATGATGTTACTTCAGTAGGGTCTTTATCTTTTTTAAGAATTAAAGAAATAGAAGCTTCATAAAAAGATTGTGGTAAACTATTCCTTAAAAAGGCTTCTTTAAATACACATCTGGAGTATTGTGTACAGTTTTGGGCTCCTAATTTGAGGAAGGACATCCTTGTGATTGAGGCAGTGCAGGGTAGGTTCACGAGATTGATCCCTGGGATGACGGGACTGTCATATGAGGAAAGATTGAAAAGGCTAGGCTTGTATTCACTAAAGTTTAGAATGATGAGGGGGAATCTTATAGAAACATATAAAATTATAAAAGGACTGGACAAGCTAGATGCAGGAAAAATGTTCCCAATGTTGGCTGAGTCCAGAACCAGGGGCCACAGTCTTAGAATAAAGGGGAGGCCATTTAAGACTGAGGTGAGAAACAACTTTTTCATCCAGACTGTTGTGAATTTGTGGAATTCCCTGCCACAGAGGGCAGTGAAGGCCAAATCACTGGATGGATTTTAAAGAGAGTTAGATAGAGCTCTAGGGGCTAGTGGAGTCATGGGGATGGGGATAAGGCAGGAACAGGTTATTGATTGAGGATGATCAGCCATGATCACAATGAATGGCGGTTCTGGCTCGAAGGGCTGAATGGCCTCCTCCTGCACCTATTTTCTATATTTCTATGGGACCCTTCACATCCCCCTGGTCTTTGAACCTTTCCTCTTTACTCCTGTCCTCTGGGCCTTGATACAGCAAACATTCATTGAAAGCTGGGTATTTGGGGCAATAACCCTGGGCTCAAACAAGGAAATCAAACAAACGTTGTATTCATATCAAATGTTGGGTGGCACGGTGGCACAGCAATAGAGCTGCTGCCTTACAGCGCCAGAGATCCGGCTTCCATCCTGACAATGGGTGCTGTCTGTACGGAGTTTGTACGTTCTCCCCGTGACCTGCATGCATTTTCTCCGACATCTTCGGGTTTCCTCCCAAACTCTAAAGATGTACAGGTTTATAGGATAATTGGCTTGGCGTAAATGTAAAACATTGCCCCTAATGTGTGTAGAGAAGTGTTGATGTGCAGGGATCGCTGGTTGGCGGAGTTTTGGTGGGCTGAAGGGCTTGTTTCCATGCTGTATCACTAAACTACAACTAACAGGGTACTCTTTATCTGAAACCTGAGCCCAAGTACGGAACCTCTCTTCAGCCCACAACTGGTATTCAGACTGTGTATCCCTTAGAGTTGACCTTGACCACTAATGAAAGACCACCTGTCCAAGGAGGTCCATCTCTGCACAGACCACCAATCGTCGAAGATGCAGACCCCCTGTCCATGAGGGTCCATCTCTGGGGTTAAGGATAGACTGTCTGTTATTCAGTTTGCCTGTCCCTGCAGATCACCATCTGTGCTGCACCTTGTCACACACAATATCTAACTTTCCTGTGTATATTACAGGTGCAACAATGACCAGCCGACACACACGCCACATTCACTCAAGAGATCGCCATGCAGCTGTTGACGTTGACAAATGGACAGAGGGTAGTGTGGGAGGGGGAGGGATGCGCTGATATTGTGGAGCAAGAAGGGGGCATGGGGAGGGGAAAAGAAACAGGAAGCAATGTGGTGGAGGAGGGGCCGATACTTGGGGACTTGCTCAATCAGATTTTGTAAA
Organism: Amblyraja radiata; assembly: GCF_010909765.2. NCBI lineage: Eukaryota > Metazoa > Chordata > Chondrichthyes > Rajiformes > Rajidae > Amblyraja > Amblyraja radiata. Next base: position 34,542 of record NC_045963.1, on the reverse strand, counting down.
GCAGTTGTTGTTTAACTCATTGGCTGCAGCTTATTTTTTAATTTTTCTGCTGAACTGCATGTTTTCATATGAAATTAGATACATAAATAAAAGAAAATAACAAGAACATGAAATGTTTGGAGTTGATCATCACTTTACTCATCACTTTAGGGACTTCAGCTGAGGATGTTGCCAGGACTTTACGAGGATGTTGCCAGGACTCGACGGTGTGAGCTACAGGGAGAGGTTGAGTAGGCTGGGTCTCTATTCTATGGATTGTTGGAGGATGAGGGATGATATTATAGAAGTGTACAAAATCATAAGAGGAATAGATTGGGTAGATGCAGAGTCTTTTACCTGCGGAGTAGGAGAATCGAGGACCAGTGGACATGGGTTCAAGTTGAAGGGGAAAAGATTTAAAAGGAATCCGAGGGGTAACTTTTTCACATAGTGGTTGTATGGAACAAGCTGCCAAATGAGGTAGTCCATCGTTTAAGAAATAGTTGGACAGGTACATGGATTTTTAAATTTTTTTTATTTATTAGAAGTAAGTAAAATACAGTGGTACCTTTTTACAGGTTCCCAAAATTATGTTAACATAATACATTCTCTGTACAACTTTATTTTTTTTTAAAGAGTGAGATAAGAAAGAAATAGTAAAGAATGGAGGAAAGTCTAGTGTGTGGGGAAAAAAGAGAAAAAGAGATAGTGAGGAAAAGAAATAAGTAGGAAAGTGAAGCAGGAGGGAGATTATCCACTTGCCACAAGGGGATGATTTTTTATATTGTTGATCATCTTTCACCCATATCTGAAACGTTTAATTTTTCGATACATGAATACAAGAAATCAATAAATAGAGACCCACTCGTTAAGAATTGGTCTTGTTTGTCTATTAGGAGGAGTCTCATTTATTCCAGGTGGGCTGTGTCCAACATATTATTGATCTACATTTTAAATGTTGGTATAGTAGCATTTTTCCAAAATGTAAGTATGTTTTTTGCTGTTATTAAACCATAATTAAAAAATGAATTTTGGGGTATATTTAATTTGTTCCCGTCTCCCATTACTCCGAATATAATCATTTCAGTATTAGATTCCATTTTTATCTTAAGTAGACTAGTGAATATATCAAATATATCACACCAATATTTATGAAGTTTTGTGCAAGAAATAAAAGAGCGTGTGATTATTGGCATTTTGAGAAAGTCATTTGTCACAGATGGGAGAAATATTTGGATAGAATTTATTCAACCTAGTTTTTAAATAATATTATCGAACATTTATGTATATATATCAAATACTTTTCCCATGTTTCTTTGGAAATTGTTATCATTAATTCTTTTTCCCAGTCTTCTCTAATTGCCTTTGTTTTTCCCAGTCTTCTCTAATTGCCTCGGTAATTCTGTTTAGAATACTATTATATAGATATGATATTAATATCATATTAATAAGTCTGCCTTAATATTCATTGCTTCTTCCAGTGGGTCTATCATTATGCTCTGAAATCTTGGTATATATTTCTTCATGGACAGGTACATGGATAGGACAGGTTTGGAGGGATATGGACCAAGTGCAGGCAAGTGGGACTAGGGTAGGTGGGACAATGTTGGCCGGTGTGGGCGTGTTGGGCCGAAGGGCCTTTTTCTACACTATTAATCTATGACTCTATGAGTGCACCAAATACACCAGATATTGGGCTAAAACGCATCATGGACAGGTTCAGAATAGGATACAACAGATAATGAGGAGTCAACACCAGCACCTGATCCAAATGGCATGTCCGAGGGCCAGATATTGCAGGAAAGCCCATGGGGCCGGGTATTGGAGGAACACACCTCGGGGAAAAGACATTGAGGACATGACCAGACAATGATAGGCCTCCGGGGAGTGTTGTAGAGCAGAGGGATCTACGAGTACAGTTCCTTGAAGGCGGAGTCGCAGGTAGATATGGTGGTCATAAAGACTTTTGACACATTGGGTTTCATCAGTCAGAGTATTGACTATAGAAGTTGAGAGGTCATGTTCGAATTCTCTCCCTTAGGTGGAGGCAGGTTCTCTGGATAGTTTCAAGAGAGAGCTAGATAGGGCTCTTAAAGATAGCGGAATCAGGGGATATGGGGAGGAGGCAGGAATGGGCTACTCATTGTGGATGATCAGCCATGATCACATTGAATGGCGGTGCTGGCTCGGAGGGCCGAATGGCCTACTCCTGCACCTATTGTCTATTATATGTCATTGATGGGACCACATTTACAGTATTGTGTTCAGTTCTGGGCACAATGTTATTGGGAAGATGCCAACAATCTGGAAAGGGTGCAGAGAAGATTTATAAGGATGTTGCCAGGGTATCAGGGTCGGCTAATGGGAGAGGTTGCGTAGGCTGGAACTCTAATCATTGGAGCGCAGGAGGATGACCTTAATGAGGGATACACAATCATGAGAGGTATCGATCGGGTAGATGCACAGAGTCTTTTGCCCAGAGTAGGGAAATCGAGGACCAGAGGACGTAGGTTCAAGGTGAAGGGGAAAAGATTGAATTGGAATCTGAGGGGTAACTTTTCCACACAGGTGTATGGAGTGAGCTGCCAGAGGAGGTAGTTGAGGCTGGGACTATCTGAATGTTTAAGAAACAGTTGGACAGGTACATTGTTAGGACAGGCTTGGAAGGATGTGGGCCAAACACATCCCTGGGCCATTTCAGAGCTGACAAGGGTCGGCCTCATGACTGGGGGCCTAGAGTCACATAACGAGACCAGGCAAAATCAGCAGATGCTTTTCCCTGAAGCTTACAGTCATGGGTTTAGACACCAATGGTAGACAAAAGTGCTGGAGAAACTCAGTGGGTGAGGCAGCATCTATGGAGCAAAGGAATAGGTGACGTTTCGGGTCGAGGCGCTTCCTCAGACTGATGTGTGGGTGGGGGGGGAAGAAGAAAGGAAGAGACGGAGGCAGTGGGCTGTAGGAAAGCTGGGAAAGGGAGGGGAAAGAGGGAGAAAGCAAGGACTACCTGAAATAGCAGTATGAACATTGACTTCTCCAATTTCAGGTAGTCCTTGCTTTCTCCCTGTTTCCCCTCCCCTTCCCAGCTCTCCCACAGCCCACTGTCTCCACCTCTTCCTTTCTTCATCTTCCGCACCCCCTCCCCACCCCCACATCAGTCTGAAGAAGGGTCTCGACCCGAAACGTCACCTATTCCTTCGCTCCATAGATGCTGCCTCACCCACTGAATTTCTCCAGCATTTTTGTCTACCTACGATTTTTCCAGAATCTGCAGTTCCTTCTTAAACAATCTCTTTCCCAATGTCAAACTACAGACCTTTATTTGCACAGATTTAATGGACTGACTTTAAACTCCTCACCGCTGTGGTGTGGTGGGGACACGGTCTCCAGATCACACACCCAACTTCTGAATGACATCATTCACTGGAACATTGTGACAGTGTAACCCTACTGAAGCACAATACAGAGAGGCCAACAACAATACAGACCAGTGTTAATACTACATACCACACCCAGCCCACTCACACTGCCTTTGCACACCTTCATTCCATCTACCTCCTTGTCCTCTCTCCTTCTCTCTCCTGCTCCATACACTGGCGTTCACAATGATCCCTCTGCCTTCCACTTTATAACTGCAACAGTCTGCCTTTTTCGCTCGATTATACATCGTTCCCCACGTCCTCCTCTCTCTCTCTCTCGCCATGCGCCTCTCTCTCTCTCTCGCCATGCGCCTCTCTCTCTCTCTTTCTCTCTGTGCCTGTCTCTCTCTGTCTATGTGTCTCTCACTGTCTCTGTCTGTCTGTCTCTCTCACTGTCTGTTTCTGTCTCTCTCTGTCCCTCTCTCTGTCTCTTTGCCTCTGTTTTTGCTTCTCTCTTTCTCTCTCAAACTGACATCTTCCATGTTCCACAACAGCATGACAGTAGCCAACACACAGCATCTGTTGTTCAGCAGCCAGACTCCCTTCCACCCTCACATTTTGACCGTCTATAAAGACAGGACGTTGGAACAAACAAGGGCCTTTCAATGCCACTGCTCGCTCCAGGAATGTCTGCTCTGACACTGGTCTCCTATCCCTTCCGATTTCTCCTCCAGAAGTGTTGCCACTCCTCCAGTATATTTCCCACACTTCACTGCTTGCGAATCACGGCCTTGACTTCTGCTTTCTGTCTCTGCTTCTCTCCTCTCAGCCAATGACTAGAAAAATGTGTGTGAAGGAAGTGCAGACTGCAGAACTGTAGTCTATCTGGTTTACTCTGAAGATGGACATAAAATGCTGGAGTAACTCAGCAGGACAGGCAGCATCTCTGGATAGACGTAATTGATGATGCTTTGGGTCGATGCCTTTCTTCTCAAGAGAGAGTTAGATTTAGCTCTTAGGGCTAAGGAAATCAAGGGTTATGGGGAAGTAGCAGGAACGGGGTACTGATTTTAGATGATCAGCAATGATCATATTCAATGGCTGTGCTGGCTCGAAGGGCCGAATGGCCTACTCCTGCACCCATTTTATATGTTTCAGACTGAGAGTGGGGGGTGGGAGGATGTTTTTCAAATTTTAAAACAACTACTGGGTATATTTTGTGCTGATTCAGTTTATAACTGGCAATTTGGTAAGGCAACTGTGCCAACTTTAACATCTTGTAAACAAAGATCACAGGTTCAAATCCCGTCAGTGCCCATATTTACTTACCTTTAACAGGGTGGCACAATGGTGCAGCTGGTAGAGCTGCTGCCTCATAGACTTGAGTACGATCCTGACCTCAGGTGCTGTCTGTGAAGTTTGCATGTTCTCCCTGTGACCGCGTACGTTTTGTCCAGGAACAGTCTGATGAAATTCCACATCACATCAAGCAACTGGGAGCTCATTGCACTGGACAGGCACTCCTGGAGGAGCTACTCGTCACAAAATGAAACAATGCCGTGTCGCAGAGACAAAGCGACAGCACAGTAAGGAGAGAGAGAAGGAGGCACGACAATTACCAACTACCGCCAGTCTCCACTGCCCACGTAGCACCAAGGTGTGTGGATCGTAGATCGGCCTCTACAGACATCTGCAGACCCACAAGTGGACGACCCTATGGAGAGGAGAGGGCAGTCATACTCGTTTCGAGGAACCGCCGAAGATGATGATGATTTGTCCAGGTGCTCTGGTTTCCTCCTACATCTCAAAGACATACGTGTTTGTACGTTAACTCAAGCTAACTAGGTTATCCCACTTTCTTATCTATTTCCTGTACAACAGTGCAATTTACAAAAACTGTGGTCAGCGTGCACTTGGAGGGCAGAAGGGCCTGTTTCCCAACAATGGGGAATTAGGGGAGGGCACCATCAAATGGGGAATTAGGGGAGGACACCATCAAATGGGGAATTAGCGGAGGACACCATCAAATGGGGAATTAGGGGAGGGCACCATCAAATGGGGAATTAGGGGAGGGCACCATCAAATAGGGAATTAGGGGAGGACACCATCAAATGGGGAATTAGGGGAGGGCACCATCAAATGGGGAATTAGGGGAGGGCACCATCAAATAGGGAATTAGGGGAGGACACCATCAAATGGGGAATTAGGGGAGGGCACCATCAAATGGGGAATTAGGGGAGGGCACCATCAAATGGGGAATTATAACCATATAATATCCATATAACAATTATAGCACGGAAACAGGCCATCTCGACCCTTCTAGTCCGTGCCGAACACGTATTCTCCCCTAGTCCCATATACCTGCGCTCAGACCATAACCCTCCATTAGGGGAGGGCACCATCAATTATGTTTGTTTGCTCTGGGCATTGTGAGCTGTCGATGCTGGTTTACACCGAAGATCCACACAAAATGCTGGAGGAACCCAGCAGGACAGGCAGCAACTCTGGAATGGGTGATGTTTCAGGTCGAGACCCTCTCCCGACCGTCTGAGGAAGGGTCCTCGACCCGAAACATCCCCCATTCCTTCTCTCCATAGATACTGCCTGTCCAGCTGAGTTACTCCAGATATTTGTGTCTAACTTTGTTTGACCCATCTTTAATAAATTTACATTACTTTGTGACAGGCCACTTTCACAATGTTTCCACTAGTGGGAGATAGTGAAAGGACGTTCCTTTAGGAAGGAGATGAGGAGGAATTTATTTAGTCAGAGGGTGGTGAATCTGTGGGACTCATTGCCACAGACGGCCATGGAGGCCAAGTCAACGGCCTTTTTAAGGCAGAGATAAATAAATTATTGATTAGAACATCCGTTCAGGGGTTATGGGGTGTAGCCAGCAGAATCGTGTTGAAAGGGAAAGATAGATCAGTCGTGATTGAATGAGATAGTAGACTTGATGGGCCGAATGGACTAATTCAGCTATTTCTCATGACCTTTCCATGGAATCTGAATCAGCATGGACTTTGCATTTGGTGTTTCTTGTTAAGAAATGGTTGCTCAGCTTTGACGAGTAAGGTCGGCTTGGCGGAGTGAGTGTGAAAGAGACAGGAGACGGCTGATGGGTGAATGGCCTTCATTCCTCAGTGGAACTGGTTACAACTGCCCCTAAAACCACCGTCCCAAACTCACTGCAACACCTGCTGACCCCATACCTTTCATATTCAGACTGACCCCTGACCTCACCCCTCGTCCGAGGCAAGTCAGGGAAGCCCCGCCCTCTAACGCTGACCCCCAGCCCCTCACGTCTGACCCTGGCCTAGGTCAGGACACTAGGGTGGTCGTGATCTCTGGGAAGCCATTAAATCTGACCCCCCGCCCTCTAACCCTCCTCATCTGACCCCTGACCCTGAGGTCAGCGCAGGACGGGGCTGAGCATGGGGAAGTGCTGGTGTGGCCTTTTGACCAGACTCATACACTCTGACCCCCTACCCCACACTGTGACCCCATTCCAGAGTTCACTGCAGAGGTGGTGCAGGCTGGTTCTGACCCCAGGCTGGGGGTCAGTAGAGGAGAGGTTGACCCCTGACCCGTGAGCCTGGGGGTCAGTGGAGGAGGTTGTCGATGGCCGCCTGTGGCCAGGTGAATCGGTACCGGTAGCTGCTGTCCAGTGTACGGCGAGGTTCCACCCACTGGCCCTGCAGCAGCAACAATGCCCGCTCTGGCCACAGTGCAGCCTGCACCAATGCAGCCGGCACCCGCAGCTGGGCTCCACGCCCCAGGCTCCCCGCCAGTGCCTCCGCAAACTCCCCCTGGGTGCAGCAAGATGGGGCAACGCCGTTCAGCACCCCTTCCACCCCTCCCAACCTCCCCCCCTTCCCCTTGCACTCTCCCCCCCTCCTCTCACTCCCCCTCCCTCTGCACCCCCTCCAGCGCGTGCAGCAAAATCCCAGCCAGGTCTTCCACGTGGATCCAGGGGAAGGGCTGGAGTCCGGAGCCCCCTCCAAAAGCCCATCCGAAACGGCAGCAGCAACGGAGGCAGTTTGTATGTTCTCCCCGTGACCTGCGTGGGTTTTCACCGACATCTTCGGTTTCCTACCAAACTAATGATGTACAGGTTTGTAGGATAATTGTAAATGTAAAAAATTGCCCCTAGTGTGTGTAGAGAAGTGTTGATGTGCAGGGATCGCTGGTTGGCGCAGTCTCGGTGGGCTGAAGGGCTTGTTTCCATGCTGTATCACCAAACTACAACTAACAGGGTATCTGAAACCTGAGCCCAAGTACGGAACCTCTCTTCAGCCCACAACTGGTATTCAGACTGTGTATCCCTTAGAGTTGACCTGGACCACTAATGAAAGACCACCTGTCCATGAGGGTCCATCTCTGGGGTTAAGGACAGACTGTCTGTTATTTAGTTTGCCTGTCCCTGCAGATCACCATCTGTGCTGCACCTTGCCACACACAATATCTAACTTCCCTGTGTATATTACTGGTGCAACAATGACCAGCCGACACACACGCCACATTCACTCAAGAGGTCGCCATGCAGCTGTTGACGTTGACAAAAAGTCTCCCTGTCTTTCACTCTCTCACTCGGCAATCCGAGGCTACTTCACTGCAAATGCTCATTACAGGAGATAAACTTGGAAATGCACTGGGGATGCTGTGGAAGAAACTGGTTGGGACTGAGGGGGGTGAGGCGAGTGGGGGTGCAGGATAGGACATGATAGTGGGAAAATGTCAGGGTATGAGACACTTGATTGGGTGGCATGCAGCAGTGGGAGAGGAAGGCAGGATTCATGTTTGGGAAAGGGGAGAAGGGGATGAGGATGTGATGAGTGAAGGAGAAGAGGGGAGTGTGGGAGGGGGAGGGATGCGCTGATATTGTGGAGCAAGAAGGGGGCATGGGGAGGGGAGAAGAAACAGGAAGCAATGTGGTGGGGGAGGGGCCGATACTTAGGGACTTGCTCAATCAGATTTTGTAAAGCAGATGCTGTTTAACTCATTGTCTGCAGCTTATTTTTTATTTTTTCTGCTGAACTGCATGTTTTCATATGAAATTAGATACATAAATAAAAGAAAATAACAAAAACATGAAATGTTTGGAGTTGATCATCACTTTACTCATCACTTTAGGGACTTCAGCTGAGGATGTTGCCAGGACTTTACGAGGATGTTGCCAGGACACGACGGTGTGAGCTACAGGGAGAGGTTGAGTAGGCTGGGTCTCTATTCTATGGAGTGTTGGAGGATGAGGGATGATATTATAGCAGTGTACAAAATCATAAGAGGAATAGATTGGGTAGATGCAGAGTCTTTTACACAGAGTAGGTGAATCGAGGACCAATGGACATGGGTTCAAGGTGGAGGGGAAAAGATTTTAAAGGAATCCGAGGGGTAACTTTTTCACATAGTGGTTGTATGGAACAAGCTGCCAAAGGAGGTAGTCCATTGTTTAAGAAATAGCTGGACAGGAACATGGATTTTTTTTTTAAATTTTAGTTATTAGAAGTACAATACAGTGGTACCTTTTTACAGGTTCCCAAAATTATGTTAACATAATACATTCTCTGTACAACTTCCTTTTTTTTAAGAGAGAGATAAGAAAGAAAGAGATAGTAAAGAATGGAGGAAAGTCTAGTGTGTGGAAAAAAAGAGAGAAAAAGAGATAGTGAGGAATAGAAATAAGTAGGAAAGTGAAGCAGGAGGGAGATTATCCACTCGCCACAAGGGGATGATTTTTTATATTGTTGATCATCTTTCACCCATACCTGAAACTTTTAATTTTTCGATACATGAATACAAGAAATCAATAAATGGAGACCCACTCGTTAAGAATTGGTCTTGTTTGTCTATTAGGAGGAGTCTCATTTATTCCAGGTGGGCTGTGTCCAACATATTACTGATCCACATTTTAAATGTTGGTATAGTAGCGTTTTTCCAAAATTTAAGTATGTTTTTTTGCTATTATTAAACCATAATTAAAAATGAATTTTGGGGTATATTTAATAGTAAGATTAAACGAGAACTTACCAGTTTGAAGTTAGATCTGTATTTTATGAGGTTACGATGAGGGATTACTTGAAGAAGCCCGCCACGACGCATGCGTGTCATTCTTCAAAGCAGCGGTGTGAAATCACAGATAACTGTAATGACTAAACATAGTAAGATTAGAGAAGAGATACCAGTAAGTATATGATCAAGGGTGGGAGCGGAGGGCACGTAATCCCTCTGCTGTTATTAAACCATAATTAAAAATGAATTTTGGGGTATATTTAATTTGTTCCCATCTCCCATTACTCCGAATATAATCATTTCAGTATTAGGTTCCATTTTTATCTTAACATATAACATATAACAATTACAGCACGGAAACAGGCCATCTCGACCCCTCTAGTCCGTGCAGAACACATAATCTCCCCTAGTCCCATATACCTGCGCTCAGACCATAACCCTCCATTCCTTTCCCATCCATATAACTATCCAATTTATTTTTAAATGATAAAAACGAACCTGCCTCCACCACCTTCACTGGAAGCTCATTCCACACAGCTACCACTCTCTGAGTAAAGAAGTTCCCCCTCATGTTACCCCTAAACTTCAGTCCCTTAATTCTCAAGTCATGTCCTCTTGTTTGAATCTTCCCTACTCTCAGTGGGAAAAGCTTTTCCACGTCAACTCTGTCTATCCCTCTCATCATTTTAAAAACCTCTATCAAGTCCCCCCTTAACCTTCTGCGCTCCAAAGAATAAAGCCCTAACTTGTTCAACCTTTCTCTGTATCTTAAGTAGATATATATCACCAATATTTATGAAGTTTTGTGCAAGAAATAAAAGAGCGTGTGATTATTGGCATTTAGAGAAAGACATTTGTCACAGATGGGAGAAATATTTGGATAGAATTTATTCAACCTAGTTTTTGAATAATATTATCTGTGTAATATTTCAAATTGAATTAAATTGTGTCTAGCATTAATCGAACATTTATGTATATATATCAAATACTTTTCCCATGTTTCTTTGGAAATTTTTATCATTCATTTTACTTCTGAGTCACGTGAGTGACTACGTGAAGAACCCGCTCAGCGCGCATGCGCGGCATTACGTTCAGCAGTGCAACGGCGGTCGCAGCGGGAGTCAGGCGCTCCCACTGCAGTTTTCAAGACGGACAGTCATGTAAGTTAAACTGTCGGCTTTTCTTTTGCAAGGAGAGCCTTCTGATTTGTGTTTCGGACATGAGTTCAATGAAGAAGAGGCTCTCGAAGAAATCTGTCCCTCGCTCGACTCCAACGGAGGAGCGCTCCATCTGTGGGGGGCAGCAGCAGGCGGTAGGACCGTTTACCGGGCGCCCCGCTATCCCCGACACCGGGCCGAGCCCAGTCCCGCTAGCGCCTGAGCAGCGGACTGGTTGTAAAGCCACCAGAAAAAGCATCCGGCCGGTGGTTTCCGACTCGTCAGACGGGGACGTCTCACCACCCGCACGGGGGAGAGACAGCCGCTTGAGCCGCCTGGAGCGGCTCCTGGAGCAAGTGCTCCAGCGAGACGCACTGCGTGAGGGGCGCTCTCGCAAGGGTAGTTCAGGCACTCCCTCCACAGTGCCTTGTGCACTGGCCATCGCTTCCTCCTCACCCAAGGGCAGCTTTGGTGACCAGGACTGGGCTGGTCAGGAAGCTGGCTGAGTATGCCAGGGGTGCAGGACCAGGAAGAGCTGCTGGGTGTGGTGGACCGCTACGTGGCAGCCCCACGTGCAGGAAGGGCATTAGAGCCTAAACTAGCGACCAGCATCAACCACCTCTCCAACAGGCCCCTACAGGAGCAGGTGGTTAATGAGGCCTTAGAAATGTACACAGCTCCAGAAAATTGTGAGTCCCTCAAAGTGCCGGCTGTCAACAGCCAAATCTGGGGGCACATCGGAACAAATATTAGGAACCAGGAGCTGAAACTGCAGCGGATCCTCAGGCTCCTGACGTCAGCCATCACATCATTTACTCGTTCTGTGGACAATACGGAGATGACCACTAACCAACAAGACACTCTCGCTCTGTTGTGCAACACGCAGTTCGAGATAAATAACCTCCGTAAAGAAATCATAAGACCTGCCCTAAATACAAAAATCACGGGGTTGTGCAAAACCCCAGCCACTGAGCCAGACACACTGCTCTTTGGCAAAGACCTCACGAAAAAAGTAAAAGATATGGATGAGGCCTCTAAAACTTTCGGTCTCATGAGGGCAGGCCCCGGGACGAGCAAACCCAAAACAACAATACCCAGGCGGCAGCACCCCATCGCGTCCACCAGTCGACGTCTACCATATGGGACTGGTGAAAGCTCGGGGACCGCATTTTATCACCGGAAGTCTTTTTTAGACCAAGGCCCCATGGAAAATGCGCCAACCCCCCAACATCACCGCCACGTCTGACAACGCGCAAGACTCTCTGGTCTGGGAAGAGACAGAAGAAACACCCATAACCATGGAGGTAGGTGGGTCTGGTTCCTACCAGCATATAGAAAGTAGGGGCTCAACATTAACAGGGGGGAGATTACACCTGTTTAAGGGAGCATGGGAGTCTATCACGAGTGACAAGTATATACTCAATAGCATTAGTGGATACAAAATACAATTTATACTAGAAAAATTGCCACCAGTTCAACATTCACCCCAGAGGGTCTTTTCCCCCTCAGTTAAAGAAAAACGAGAGGGACAAGCTGAACTGGTGGGACTAATCACAAAGGGTATCATTGAAAAAACAAAACATGAACCCTTGGAATTTGTATCAAATATATTCACTAAAACCAAAAAAGATGGTGGATGTCGCATCATCATTGACTTAACTTCACTAAATATGTTTGTTAAGTATGTACATTTCAAAATGGAAACGTTTGTTACTGCCAAACAACTAATTTCCAAAGGATACTTCATGGCAAGCATTGACCTCAAAGATGCTTACTATTCAGTGCCCATTCACAAGGATCATCGCAGATACCTGGAAGGTGCCTGGAAGGTCATGTTTGACTAATCTTCTTGAATTTTTTGAAGAGGTTACTAGGGAAATTGACGAGGGTAAAGTAGTGGATGTTGTCTATATGGTCTTTAGTAAGGCCTTTGACAAGGTTCCTCATTGAAGGTTGGTTAAGAAGGTTGGGTATAAATGCAGGAGTAGCAAGATGGATTGAATGTGTTGAATGGGAGAAGCCAGAGGGTAATGGTGGATGGCTGTTTGTCGGGTTGGAGGCAGGTGACTAGTGGGGTGCCTCAGGGATCTGTGTTGGATCCTTTGTTGTTTGTTATGTACATCAATGATCTGGATGAAGGTGTGGTAAATTGGATTAGTAAGTATGCAGATGATACCAAGATAGGGGGTGTTGTGGATAATGAAGAGGATTTCCAAAGTCTACAGAGTGATTTAGGCCATTTGGAAGAATGGGCTGAAAGATGGCAGATGGAGTTTAATGCTGATAAATGTGAGGTGCTACACTTTGGCAGGACAAATCAAAATAGGACGTACATGGCAAATGGTAGGGAATTGAAGAATACAGTTGAACAGAGGGATCTGGGAATAACCGTGCATAGTTCCTTGAAGGTGGAATCTCATATAGATAGGGTGGTAAAGAAAGCTTTTGGTATGCTAGCCTTTATAAATCAGAGCATTGAGTATAGAAGCTGGGATGTAATGTTAAAATTGTACAAGGCATTGGTGAGACCAAATCTGGAGTATGGTGTACAATTTTGGTCGCCCAATTATAGGAAGGATGTCAACAAAATAGAGAGAGTACAGAGGAGATTTACTAGAATGTTGCCTGGGTTTCAACAACTAAGTTACAGAGATAGGTTGAATAAGTTAGGTCTTTATTCTCTGGAGCGCAGAAGGTTAAGGGGGGACTTGATAGAGGTCTTTAAAATGATGAGAGGGATAGACAGAGTTGATGTGATCAAGCTTTTCCCTTTGAGAATAGGGAAGATTCAAACAAGAGGACATTACTTCAGAATTAAGGGACAGAAGTTTAGGGGTAACATGAGGGGGAACTTCTTTACTCAGAGAGTGGTAGCGGTGTGGAATGAGCTTCCAGTGGAAGTGGTGGCGGCAGGTTCGTTTTTATCATTTAAAAATGAATTGGATAGTTATATGGATGGGAAAGGAATGGAGGGTTATGGTCTGAGCGCAGGTATATGGGACTAGGGGAGATTATGTGTTCGGCACGGACTAGAAGGGTCGAGATGGCCTGTTTCCGTGCTGTAATTGTTATATGGTTATATGGTTATATGAAGGGGAAAAGATTGAATTGGAATCTGAGGGGTAACCTTTCCACACAGTGGGTGTATGGAGTGAGCTGCCGGAGGAGGTAGTTGAGGCTGGGACTATCTGAATATTTAAGAAACAGTTGGACAGGTACATGGATAGGCCAGGGTTGGAAGGATGTGGGCCAAACACAGGCAGGTGGGACTAGTGTAGCTGGGACATGGAAACAATTCATGAAATCAATATCCAGACTGCTGGGTTGTAAGCTGTCCAAGTGAAATATGAGATGCTGTTCCCCCAATTTGTGTTTCATCTCACTCTGACAGTAGAGGAGGTCCAGGACAGACAGGTCAGTGTGGGAATGGGATGGGGAATTTGGCAACCGGGAGTCCATGTTGGTCCAGGCAGACTAAGCAAAGGTGTTCAGCGAAACGATCGCCCAGTCTACGTTTGGTCTCGCAGATGTATTAGAGTCCACACCTTGAACAGTGGATACAGTAGATGAGGTTGGAGGAGGAAGTAAACTAACATTTATTTCCCGTCCACAACCGCTTTTGAACTGGATGTTTCCCTGGGCCACTTCAGCTGAAAAGGGTCGGCCTCATGACTGGGGGCCTAGAGTCACATAACGAGATCAGGCAAAGTCAGCAGATGCTCTTCCCTGAAGCTAACAGTCATGGATTTAGACACCAATGGGAGACAAAAGTGTTGGAGAAACTCAGTGGGTGAGGCAGCATCTATGGGGCGAAGGAATAGGTGATGTTTCGGGTCGAGACGCTTCCTCAGACTGATGCGTGAGGGGGGGGAGGGGAGAAGAAAGGAAGAGACGGAGACAGTGGGCTGTGGGAAAGCTGGGAAGGGGAGGGGAAAGGGAGAAAGCAAGGACTACCTGAACATTGACTTCTCCAATTTCAGGTAGTCCTTGCTTTCTCCCTGTTTCCCCTCCCCTTCCCAGCTCTCCCACAGCCCACTGTCTCCGCCTCTTCCTTTCTTCATCTTCCGCACTCCACCCCTCCCCACCCCCACATCAGTCTGAAGAAGGGTCTCGACCCGAAACGTCACCTATTCCTTCGCTCCATAGATGCTGCCTCACCCACTGAATTTCTCCAGCATTTTTGTCTACCTACGATTTTTCCAGAATCTGCAGTTCCTTCTTAAACAATCTCTTTCCCAATGTCACAACTACAGACACAGTCCTTTAATTGCACAGATTTAATGGACTGACTTTAAACTCCTCACCGCTGTGGTGTGGTGGGGACACGGTATCCAGATCACACACCCAACTTCTGAATGACATCATTCACTGGAACATTGTGACAGTGTAACCCTACTGAAGCACAATACAGAGAGGCCAACAACAATACAGACCAGTGTTAATACTACATACCACACCCAGCCCACTCACACTGCCTTTGCACACCTTCATTCCATCTACCTCCTTGTCCTCTCTCCTTCTCTCTCCTGCTCCATACACTGACGTTCATAATGATCCCTCTGCCTTCCACTTTATAACACACTGCAACAGTCTGCCTTTTTCGCTCGATTATACATCGTTCCCCACGTCCTCCTCTCTCTCTCTCTCGCCATGCGCCTCTCTCTCTCTCTCGCCATGCGCCTCTCTCTCTCTCTTTCTCTCTGTGCCGGTCTCTCTCTGTCTATGTGTCTCTCACTGTCTCTGTCTGTCTGTCTGTCTCACTGTCTGTTTCTGTCTCTCTGTCCCTCTCTCTGTCTCTTTGCCTTTGTTTTTGCTTCTCTCTTTCTCTCTCAAGCCGACATCTTCCATGTTCCACAACAGCATGACAGTAGCCAACACACAGCATCTGTTGTTCAGCAGCCAGACTCCCTTCCACCCTCACATTTTGACCGTCTATAAGACAGGATGTTGGAACAAACAAGGGCCTTTCAATGCCACTGGCCTCTGCTCGCTCCAGGAATGTCTGCTCTGACACTGGTCTCCTATCTCTTCCGATTCCTCCTCCAGAAGTGTTGCCACTCCTCCAGTATATTTCCCACACTTCACTGCTTGCGAATCACGGCCTTGACTTCTGCTTTCTGTCTCTGCTTCTCTCCTCTCAGCCAATGACTAGAAAAATGTGTGTGAAGGAAGTGCAGACTGCAGAACTGTAGTCTATCTGGTTTACTCTGAAGATGGACATAAAATGCTGGAGTAACTCAGCAGGACAGGCCGCATCTCTGGATAGACGTAATTGATGATGCTTTGGGTCGATGCCTTTCTTCTCAAGAGAGAGTTAGATTTAGCTCTTAGGGCTAAGGAAATCAAGGGTTATGGGGAAGTAGCAGGAACGGGGTACTGATTTTAGATGATCAGCAATGATCATATTCAATGGCTGTGCTGGCTCGAAGGGCCGAATGGCCTACTCCTGCACCCATTTTATATGTTTCAGACTGAGAGTGGGGGGTGGGAGGATGTTTTTCAAATTTTAAAACAACTACTGGGTATATTTTGTGCTGATTCAGTTTATAACTGGCAATTTGGTAAGGCAACTGTGCCAACTTTAACATCTTGTAAACAAAGATCACAGGTTCAAATCCCGTCAGTGCCCATATTTACTTACCTTTAACAGGGTGGCACAATGGTGCAGCTGGTAGAGCTGCTGCCTCATAGACTTGAGTACGATCCTGACCTCAGGTGCTGTCTGTGAAGTTTGCATGTTCTCCCTGTGACCGCGTACGTTTTGTCCAGGAACAGTCTGAAGAAATTCCACATCACATCAAGCAACTGGGAGCTCATTGCACTGGACAGACACTCCTGGAGGAGCTACTCGTCACAAAATGAAACAATGCCGTGTCGCAGAGACAAAGCGACAGCACAGTAAGGAGAGAGAGAAGGAGGCACGACAATTACCAACTACCGCCAGTCTCCACTGCCCACGTAGCACCAAGGTGTGTGGATCATAGATCGGCCTCTACAGACATCTGCAGACCCACAAGTGGACGACCCTATGGAGAGGAGAGGGCAGTCATACTCGTTTCGAGGAACCGCCGAAGATGATGATGATTTGTCCAGGTGCTCTGGTTTCCTCCTACATCTCAAAGACATACGTGTTTGTACGTTAACTCAAGCTACCTAGGTTATCCCACTTTCTTATCTATTTCCTGTACAACAGTGTAATTTACAAAAACTGTGGTCAGCGTGCACTTGGAGGGCAGAAGGGCCTGTTTCCCAACAATGGGAAATTAGGGGAGGGCACCATCAAATGGGGAATTAGGGGAGGACACCATCAAATGGGGAATTAGGGGAGGGCACCATCAAATGGGGAATTAGGGGAGGGCACCATCAAATGGGGAATTATAACCATATGATAACCATATAACAATTATAGCACGGAAACAGGCCATCTCGACCCTTCTAGTCCGTGCCGAACACGTATTCCCCCTAGTCCCATATACCTGCGCTCAGACCATAACCCTCCATTAGGGGAGGGCACCATCAATTATGTTTGTTTGCTCTGGGCATTGTGAGCTGTCGATGCTGGTTTACACCGAAGATCCACGCAAAAAGACGACGGACGCAAAAAGACGACGGACGCAAAAAGACGACGGACGCAAAAAAACACACGCAAATGCAAAAAGACACACGCAAATGCAAAAAGACACACGCAAACGCAAAAAGACACACACAAACGCAAAAAGACACACGCAAACGCAAAAAGACACACGCAAACGCAAAAAGACACACGCAAAAGCAAAAAGACACACGCAACGCAAAAAGAAAACGCAGACGCAAAAAGACAAATGCAAACGCAAAAAGACAAACGCAAAAAAAGACGACGGAGGCAAAAGACGACTGAGGCAAAAAAGACGACGGAGGCAAAAAGACGACGGAGGCAAAAGACGACGGAGGCAAAAAGACGAAGGAGAAAAAAGACGACAGAGGCAAAAAGACGACGGACGAAAAAAGACGACGGAGGCAAAAAGACGACGGAGGCAAAAAGACGACGGAGGCAAATAGACGACGCACGCAAAAAGACGACGGACGCAAAAAGACACACGCAAACGCAACAGACAAACGCAAACGAAAAAGGCAAACGCAAAACGTCAAAACGCAAAAAGACAAAGCAAACGCTAACAGACGCTTTTGCTAACCCTAACAAATGCAAAAAGATGACGAACGCAAAAGACGATGAAGCAAAAATACGATGGACGCACAAAGACGATGAAGCAAAAATACGATGGACGCACAAAGACGACGGGCGCAAAAAGACGACGGACGTACAAAGACGACGGGCGCAAAAAGACACACGCAAATGCAAAATTACACACGCAAACGCAAAATGACAAACCCAAACACAAAAAGACAAACGCAAACGCAAAAATACAAACGTAAACGCAAAAAGACAAACACAAACGCAAAAAGAAAACGTAAATGCAAAAAGACAAACACAAACGCAAAAAGAGAAACGCAAACGCAAAAAGGCAAAGGCAAACGCAAACGCAAAAAGGCAAACGCAAAAATGCAAACGCAAAAAGACAAACGCAAAAATACAAAAGCAAACGCTAACAGATGACGAACGCATAGACAACGAACGCAAAAAGATGACGTGCGCAAAAAGACGACGGGCGCAAAAAGACGACGGACGCAAAAAGACGACGGGTGCAAAAAGACGGCGGGCGCAAAAAGACGACGGATGCAAAAAGACACACGCAAATGCAAAAAGACACACGCAAATGCAAAAAGACACACGCAAATGCAAAATTACACACGCAAACGCAAAATGACAAACGCAAACGCAAAAAGACAAACGCAAACGCAAAAAGACAAACGCAAACGCAAAAATACAAACGTAAACGCAAAAAGACAAACGCAAACGCAAAAAGAAAACGTAAATGCAAAAAGACAAACACAAACGCAAAAAGACAAACGCAAACGCAAAAAGGCAAACGCAAACGCAAAAAGCCAAACGCAAAAATGCAAACGCAAAAAGACAAACGCAAAAATACAAAAGCAAACGCTAACAGATGACGAACGCATAAAGACAACGAATGCAAAAAGATGACGTGGGCAAAAAGACGACGGGCGCAAAAAGACGACGGGCGCAAAAAGACGACTGATGCAATAAGACGACTAACGCAAAAAGACACACGCAAACGCAAAAAGACAAACGCAAACACAAAAAGACAACCTCAAATGCAAAAAGACAAACGTCACCGCAAAAAGACAAACGTAAACGCAAAAAGACAAAAGCAAACGCAAAAAGGCAAACGCAAAAAGGCAAACGCAAAAAGCCACAGGGGATCTCAATCCTCTACAGAACTGACGGTGAGCTCTTCAACCTTAACAGGTTGAAGGCCAAGAGCAAAGTCAGTAACACCGCCATCATGGAGCTTCAGTACGCGGATGATTGTGCCTTTGCAGCACACTACACAGAAGACCTCCAGGGCATCCTGAATGCCTTTGCCAAGGCATACAGAGCCATGGGCCTAGCCATAAACGTCAAGAAGACCCAGGTCCTACATCAACCTCCACCCAACCAGCTGTCTACCCAGCCCACTATAAAAGTGGACGACACCACTCTTAAAAACGTTGACCACTTCCCCTACCATGGCAGCATTCTTTCCTCAAAAGCTGACATCGTCTATGAGGTCAACCATCGCCTAAGTTGTGCCAGTGGAGCCTACGCCAGATTCAGAAAAGGAGTCTTTGAAGACGGAGACCTAAATGCCCGAAACAAAACTGCTGGTTTACAGTGCCATTGTCCTCCCCACCCTGTTGTATGGAGCCGAGTCATGGACGTAAAAAGACGACGGACGCAAAAAGTCGACGGAGGCAAAAAGACGACGGAGGCAAAAAGACGACGGAGGCAAAAAGACGACGGAGGCAAAAAGACGACGGACGAAAAAAGACGACGGACGCAAAAAGACGACGGAGGCAAAAAGACGACGGACGCAAAAAGACGACGGACGCAAAAAGACGACGGATGCAAAAAGACGACGGACGCAAAAAGACGACGGTCGCAAAAAGACGACGGACGAAAAAAGACGACGGACGAAAAAAGACGACGGCGCAAAAAGACGACGGACGCAAAAAGACGAAGGACGTAAAAAGACGACGGACGCAAAAAGTCGACGGAGGCAAAAAGACGACGGAGGCAAAAATACGACGGAGGCAAAAAGACGACGGACGCAAAAAGACGACGGACGCAAAAAGACGACGGTGGCAAAAAGACGACGGACGATAAAAGACGACGGACGAAAAAAGACGACGCAAAAAGACGACGGACGCAAAAGACGACGGATGCAAAAAAGACGACGGACGCAAAAAGACAAACGCAAATGCAAAAATACAAATGCAAAAATACAAATGCAAAAAGACGACGCAAAAAGACGACGGACGCAAAAGACGACGGAGGCAAAAAGACAACGGAGGCAAAAAGACGACGGAGGCAAAAAGACGACGGAGGCAAAAAGACGACGGAGGCAAAAAGACGACGGAGGCAAAAAGACGACGGGGACAAAAAGACGACGGGGGCAAAAAGACGACGGTGGCAAAAAGACGACGGAGGCAAAAAGACGACGGAGGCAAAAAGACGACTCACGCAAAAAGACGACGGGCGCAAAAAGACGACGGTCGCAAAAAGACGACGGACGCAAAAAGACGACGGACGCAAAAAGACGACGGTCGCAAAAAGACGACGGGCGCAAAAAAGACGACGGACGAAAAAAGACGACGACGCAAAAGACGACGGACGCAAAAAGACGACGGACGCAAAAAGACGACGGACGAAAAAAGACGACGGACGAAAAAAAGACGACGGACGCAAAAAGACGACGGACGCAAAAAGACGACGGACGCAAAAAGACGACGGACGCAAAAAGACGACGGACGAAAAATGACAGCGGACGCAAAAAGATGACGGACGAGAAAAGACGACCGACGAAAAAAGACGACGCAAAAAGACGACGGACGCATAAAGACGACGACGCAAAAAGACACGTAATAAAGACCGACGTAAATAAAGACGACGTAAATAAAGACGACGTACATAAAGACGAGTAAGACGACGTACATAAAGACGACGTACATAAAGACGACGTACATAAAGACGACGTACATAAAGACGACGTACATAAAGACGACGTACATAAAGACGACGGACGCAAAAAGACGACGGACGCAAAAAGACGACGGACGCAAAAAGACGACGGACGCAAAAAGACGACGGACGCAAAAAGACGACGGACGCAAAAAGACGACGGACGCAAAAAGACGACGGACGCAAAAAGACGACGGACGCAAAAAGACACACGCAAATGCAAAAAGACACACGCAAACGCAAAAAGACACACGCAAACGCAAAAAGACACACGCAAACGCAAAAAGACACACGCAAACGCAAAAAGACACACGCAAACGCAAAAGACACACGCAAACGCAAAAAGACACACGCAAAAGCAAAAAGACACACGCAAACGCAAAAAGAAAACGCAGACGCAAAAAGACAAATGCAAATGCAAAAAGACAAACGCAAACGCAAAAAGGCAAATGCAAAAAAGACGACGCAGGCAAAAAGACGACGGTCGCAAAAAGACGACGGACGAAAAAAGACGACGACGCAAAAAGACGACGGACGCAAAAAGACGACGGACGAAAAAAGACGACGACACAAAAAGACGACGGACGCAAAAAGACGTCGGACGCAAAAAGACGGCGGACGAAAAATGACAGCGGACGCAAAAAGATGACGGACGAAAAAAGACGACCGATGAAAAAAGACGACGCAAAAAGACCACGGACGCATAAAGACGACGACGCAAAAAGACGACGGACGCAAAAAGACGACGGACGCAAAAAGACGACGGACACAAAAAGACGACGTAAATAAAGACGACGTAAATAAAGACGACGTACATAAAGACGACGTACATAAAGACGACGGACGCAAAAAGACGACGGACGCAAAAAGACGACGGACGCAAAAAGACGACGTACGCAAAGAGACGACGGACGCAAAAAGACACACGCAAATGCAAAAAGACACACGCAAACGCAAAAAGACACACGCAAACGCAAAAAGACACACGCAAACGCAAAAAGACACACGCAAACGCAAAAAGACACACGCAAACGCAAAAAGACACACGCAAACGCAAAAAGACACACGCAAAAGCAAAAAGACACACGCAAACGCAAAAAGAAAACGCAGACGCAAAAAGACAAATGCAAACGCAAAAAGACAAACGCAAACGCAAAAAGGCAAACGCAAAAAAGACGACGCAGGCAAAAAGACGACGGAGGCAAAAAGACGACGGACGCAAAAAGACGACGGACGCAAAAAGACGACGGACGCAAAAAGACGACGGACGCAAAAAGACGACGGACGCAAAAAGACGACGAACGCAAAAAGACGACGGACGCAAAAAGACGACAGACGCAAAAAGACACACACAAATGCAAAAAGACACACGCAAACGCAAAAAAGACACACGCAAACGCAAAAAGACACACGCAAACGCAAAAAGACACACGCAAACGCAAAAAGACACACGCAAACGCAAAAAGACACACGCAAAAGCAAATAGACACACGCAAACGCAAAAAGAAAACGCAGACGCAAAAAGACAAATGCAAATGCAAAAATACAAACGCAAACGCAAAAAGGCAAATGCAAAAAAGACGACGCAGGCAAAAAGACGACGGTCGCAAAAAGACGACGGACGAAAAAAGACGACGAGCGCAAAAAGACGACGGACGCAAAAAGACGACGGACGCAAAAAGACGACGGACGCAAAAAGACGACGGACGCAAAAAGACGACGGTCGCAAAAAGACGACGGACGAAAAAAGACGACGGACGAAAAAAGACGACGGCGCAAAAAGACGACGGACGCAAAAAGACGAAGGACGTAAAAAGTCGACGGACGCAAAAAGTCGACGGAGGCAAAAAGACGACGGAGGCAAAAAGACGACGGAGGCAAAAAGACGACGGACGAAAAAAGACCACGACGCAAAAAGACGACGGACGCAAAAAGACGACGGACGCAAAAAGACGACGGACGAAAAAAGACGACGGACGAAAAAAGACGACGGACGAAAAAAGACGACGCAAAAAGACGACGGACGCAAAAGACGACGGATGCAAAAAGACGGACCGGACGCAAAAAAGACACCAAATGCAAAAATACAAAATGCAAAAATACAAATGCAAAAATACAAATGCAAAAAAGACGACGCAAAAAGACGACGGACGCAAAAAGACGACGGAGGCAAAAAGACGACGGAGGCAAAAAGACGACGGAGGCAAAAAGACGACGGAGGCAAAAAAGACGACGGAGGCAAAAAGACGACGGGGACAAAAAGACGACGGGGGGCAAAAAGACGACGGTGGCAAAAAGACGACGGAGGCAAAAGACGACGGAGGCAAAAAGACGACTCATCACCGCAAAAAAGACGACGGGCGCAAAAAGACGACGGGCGCAAAAAGACGACGGACGCAAAAAGACGACGGTCGCAAAAAGACGACGGTCGCAAAAAGATGACGGACGAAAAAAGACGACGACGCAAAAAGACGACGGGCGCAAAAAGACGACGGACGCAAAAAGACGACGACGCAAAAAGACGACGGACGCAAAAAGACGACGGACGCAAAAAGACGACGGACGAAAAAAGACGACGGACGAAAAAAGACGACGGACGCAAAAAGACGACGGACGCAAAAAGACGACAGACGCAAAAAGACGACGGACGCAAAAAGACGACGGACGCAAAAAGATGACGGACGAAAAGATAACTTACATAAAGACGACGTACATAAAGACGACGTACATAAAGACGACGTACATAAAGACGACGTTCATAAAGACGACGGACGCAAAAAGACGACGGACGCAAAAAGACGACGGACGCAAAAAGACGACGGACGCAAAAAGACGACAGACGCAAAAAGACACACGCAAATGCAAAAAGACACACGCAAACGCAAAAAGACACACGCAAACGCAAAAAGACACACGCAAACGCAAAAAGACACACGCAAACGCAAAAAGACACACGCAAACGCAAAAAGACACACGCAAATGCAAAAAGACACACGCAAAAGCAAAAAGACACACGCAAACGCAAAAAGAAAACGCAGACGCAAAAAAACAAATGCAAATGCAAAAATACAAACGCAAACGCAAAAAGGCAAATGCAACAAAGACGACGTAGGCAAAAAGACGACGGTCGCAAAAAGACGACGGACGAAAAAAGACGACGACACAAAAAGACGACGGACGCAAAAAGACGACGGACGCAAAAAGACGACGGACGAAAAATGACAGCGGACGCAAAAAGATGAAGGACGAAAAAAGACGACCGACGAAAAAAGACAACGCAAAAAGACGACGGACGCATAAAGACGACGACGCAAAAAGACGACGGACGCAAAAAGACGACGGACGCAAAAAGACGACGGACACAAAAAGACGACGTAAATAAAGACGACGTAAATAAAGACGACGTAAATAAAGACGACGTAAATAAAGACGACGTACATAAAGACGACTTACATAAAGACGATGTACATAAAGACGACGTACATAAAGACGACGGACGCAAAAAGACGACGGACACAAAAAGACGACTGACGCAAAAAGACGACGGACGCAAAAAAAAGGCGGACGCAAAAAGACGACGGACGCAAAAAGACGACGGACGCAAAAAGACACACGCAAATGCAAAAAGACACACGCAAACGCAAAAAGACACACGCAAACGCAAAAAGACACACGCAAACGCAAAAAGACGCACGCAAACGCAAAAAGACACACGCAAACGCAAAAAGACACACGCAAACGCAAAAAGACACACGCAAACGCAAAAAGACACACGCAAACGCAAAAAGACACACGCAAAAGCAAAAAGACACACGCAAACGCAAAAAGAAAACGCAGACGCAAAAAGACAAATGCAAACGCAAAAAGACAAACGCAAACGCAAAAAGGCAAACGCAAAAAAGACGACGCAGGCAAAAAGACGACGGAGGCAAAAAGACGACGGAGGCAAAAAGACGACGGAGGCAAAAAGACGACGGAGGCAAAAAGACGATGGAGGAAAAAAGACGACGGACGCAAAAAGACGACGGACGCAAAAAGACGACGGACGAAAAATGACGACGCAAAAAGACGACGGACGCATAAAGACGACGACGCAAAAAGACGACGGACGCAAAAAGACGACGGACGCAAAAAGACGACGGACGCAAAAAGACGACGTAAATAAAGACGACGTAAATAAAGACGACGTAAATAAAGACGACGTACATAAAGACGACGGACGCAAAAAGACGACGGACGCAAAAAGACAACGGACGCAAAAAGACGACGGATGCAAAAAGACGACGGACGCAAAAAGACGACGGACGCAAAAAGACGACGGACGCAAAAAGACGACGGACGCAAAAAGACACACGCAAATGCAAAAAGACACACGCAAACGCAAAAAGACACACGCAAACGCAAAAAGACACACGCAAACGCAAAAAGACACACGCAAACGCAAAAAGACACACGCAAACGCAAAAAGACACACGCAAACGCAAAAAGACACACGCAAACGCAAAAAGACACACGCAAACGCAAAAAGACACACGCAAATGCAAAAAGACACACGCAAAAGCAAAAAGACACACGCAAACGCAAAAAGAAAACGCAGACGCAAAAAGACAAATGCAAATGCAAAAAGACAAACGCAAACGCAAAAAGGCAAATGCAAAAAAGACGATGCAGGCAAAAAGACAACGGTCGCAAAAAGACGACGGACGAAAAAAGACGACGACGCAAAAAGACGACGGACGCAAAAAGACGACGGACGAAAAAAGACGACGACGCAAAAAGACGACGGACGCAAAAAGACGACGGACGCAAAAAGACGACGGACACAAAAAGACGACGTAAATAAAGACGACGTAAATAAAGACGACGAACATAAAGACGACGTACATAAAGACGACGGACGCAAAAAGACGACGGACGCAAAAAGACGACGGACGCAAAAAGACACATGCAAACGCAAAAAGACACACGCAAACGCAAAAAGACACACGCAAACGCAAAAAGACACACGCAAAAGCAAAAAGACACACGCAAACGCAAAAAGAAAACGCAGACGCAAAAAGACAAATGCAAACGCAAAAAGACAAACGCAAACGCAAAAAGGCAAACGCAAAAAAGACGACGCAGGCAAAAAGACGACGGAGGCAAAAAAGACGACGGAGGCAAAAAGACGACGGAGGCAAAAAGACGACGGAGGCAAAAAGACGATGGAGGAAAAAAGACGACGGAGGCAAAAAGACGACGGACGAAAAAAGACGACGGAGGCAAAAAGACGATGGACGCAAAAAGACGACGGACGCAAAAGACGACGGGCGCAAAAAGACGACGGTCGCAAAAAGACGACGGACGAAAAAAGACGACGGACGCAAAAAGACGACGCATGCAAAAATACAACGGGCGCAAAAATATACGACGGTCGCAAAAAGAGGACGGACGCAAAAAGACGACGGACGCAAAAAGACGACGGACGCAAAAAGACGACGGACGCAAAAAGACGACGGACGCAAAAAGACGACGGACGAAAAAAGACGACGACCGCAAAAAGACGACGGACGCAAAAAGACGACGGACGCAAAAAGACGACGGACGAAAAATGACAGCGGACGCAAAAAGATGACGGACGAAAAAAGACGACCGACGAAAAAAGACGACGCAAAAAGACGACGGACGCATAAAGACGACGGGACACAAAAAGACGACGTAAATAAGATGACGTAAATAAAGACGACGTACATAAAGACGACGTACATAAGACGACGTACATAAAGACGACGTACATAAAGACGACTTACATAAAGACGAAGTACATAAAGACGACGGACGAAAAAAGACGACGACCGCAAAAAGACGACGGACGCAAAAAGACGACGGACGCAAAAAGACGACGGACGCAAAAAGACGACGGACGCAAAAAGACGACGGACGCAAAAAGACACACGCAAATGCAAAAAGACACACGCAAAAGCAAAAAGACACACGCAAAACGCAAAAGATACACGCAAACGCAAAAAGACACACGCAAACGCAAAAGGACACACGCAAACGCAAAAGACACACCAACGCAAAAAGACACGCAAACGCAAAAAGACACACGCAAAAGCAAAAAGACACACGCAAACGCAAAAAGAAAACGCAGACGCAAAAAGACAAATGCAAACGCAAAAAGACAAACGCAAACGCAAAAAGGCAAACGCAAAAAAGACGACGCAGGCAAAAAGACGACGGAGGCAAAAAGACGACGGACGCAAAAGACGACGGACGCAAAAAGACGACGGACGCAAAAAGACGACGGACGCAAAAAGACGACGGACGCAAAAAGACACACGCAAACGCAAAAAGACACACGCAAAAGCAAAAAGACACACGCAAACGCAAAAAGAAAACGCAGACGCAAAAAGACAAATGCAAACGCAAAAAGACAAACGCAAACGCAAAAAGACACAGACGACGGACGCAAAAAGACGACGGACGCAAAAAGACGACGGACGCAAAAAGACGACGGACGCAAAAAAGACGACGGACGCAAAAAGACGACGGACGCAAAAAGACGACGGACGCAAAAAGACGACGGACGCAAAAAGACGACAGACGCAAAAAGACACACGCAAATGCAAAAAGACACACGCAAACGCAAAAAGACACACGCAAACGCAAAAAGACACACGCAAACGCAAAAAGACACACGCAAACGCAAAAAGACGCACGCAAATGCAAAAAGACACACGCAAAAGCAAAAAGACACACGCAAACGCAAAAAGAAAACGCAGACGCAAAAAGACAAATGCAAATGCAAAAATACAAACGCAAACGCAAAAAGGCAAATGCAAAAAAGACGACGCAGGCAAAAAGACGACGGTCGCAAAAAGACGACGGACGAAAAAAGACGACGGACGAAAAAAGACGACGAACATAAAGACGACGGCGCAAAAAGACGACGGACGCAAAAAGACGACGGACGCAAAAAGACGACGGACGCAAAAAGACACATGCAAACGCAAAAAGACACACGCAAACGCAAAAAGACACACGCAAACGCAAAAAGACACACGCAAAAGCAAAAAGACACACGCAAACGCAAAAAGAAAACGCAGACGCAAAAAGACAAACGCAAACGCAAAAAGACAAACGCAAACGCAAAAAGGCAAACGCAAAAAAGACGACGCAGGCAAAAAGACGACGGAGGCAAAAAGACGACGGAGGCAAAAAGACGACGGAGGCAAAAAGACGACGGAGGCAAAAAGACGATGGAGGAAAAAAGACGACGGAGGCAAAAAGACGACGGACGAAAAAAGACGACGGAGGCAAAAAGACGATGGACGCAAAAAGACGACGGACGCAAAAGACGACGGGCGCAAAAAGACGACGGTCGCAAAAAGACGACGGACGAAAAAAGACGACGGACGCAAAAAGACGACGCATGCAAAAATACAACGGGCGCAAAAATATACGACGGTCGCAAAAAGAGGACGGACGCAAAAAGAGGACGCAAAAAGACGACGGACGCAAAAAGACGACGGACGCAAAAAGACGACGGACGCAAAAAGACGACGGACGAAAAAAGACGACGACCGCAAAAAGACGACGGACGCAAAAAGACGACGGACGCAAAAAGACGACGGACGAAAAATGACAGCGGACGCAAAAAGATGAAGGACGAAAAAAGACGACCGACGAAAAAAGACGACGCAAAAAGACAACGGACGCAAAAAGACGACGTAAATAAAAACGATGTAAATAAAGACGACGTACATAAAGACGACGTACATAAAGACGACGTACATAAAGACGACGTACATAAAGACGACTTACATAAAGACGAAGTACATAAAGACGACGGACGCAAAAAGACGACGGACGCAAAAAGACGACGGACGCAAAAATACGACGGACGCAAAAAGACGACGGACGCAAAAAGACGACGGACGCAAAAAGACACACGCAAATGCAAAAAGACACACGCAAATGCAAAAAGACACACGCAAATGCAAAAAGACACACGCAAACGCAAAAAGACACACGCAAACGCAAAAGGACACACGCAAACGCAAAAAGACACACGCAAACGCAAAAAGACACAACGCAAACGCAAAAGACACACGCAAAAGCAAAAAGACACACGCAAACGCAAAAAGAAAACGCAGAGACGCAAAAAGACAAATGCAAACGCAAAAAGACAAACGCAAACGCAAAAAGGCAAAACGCCAAAAGACACGCAGGCAAAAAGACGACGGGGCAAAAAAGACGACGGACGCAAAAAGACGACGGACGCAAAAAGACGACGGCACGCAAAAAGACGACGGACGCAAAAAGACGACGGACGCAAAAAGACACACGCAAATGCAAAAAGACACGCGCAAACGCAAAAAGACACGCAACGATAAAAGACACACGCAAACGCAAAAGACACACGCAAACGCAAAAGACACACGCAAACGCAAAAAGACACACGCAATGCAAAAAGACACACGCAAAAGCAAAAGACACGCAAACGCAAAAAGAAAACGCAGACGCAAAAAGACAAATGCAAATGCAAAAATACAAACGCAAACGCAAAAGGCACATGCAAAAAAGACGACGCAGGCAAAAGACGACGGTCGCAAAAAGACGACGGACGAAAAAGACGACGACGCAAAAAGACGACGGACGCAAAAAGACGACGGACGCAAAAAGACGACGGACGCAAAAAGACGACGACACAAAAAGACGACGGACGCAAAAAGACGACGGACGCAAAAAGACGACGGACGAAAAATGACAGCGGACGCAAAAAGATGACGGACGAAAAAAGACGACCGACGAAAAAAGAAAACGCAAAAAGACCACGGACGCATAAAGACGACGACGCAAAAAGACGACGGACGCAAAAAGACGACGGACGCAAAAAGACGACGGACACAAAAAGACGACGTAAATAAAGACGACGTACATAAAGACGACGTACATAAAGACGACTTACATAAAGACGACGTACATAAAGACGACGTACATAAAGACGACGTACATAAAGACGACGGACGCAAAAAGACGACGGACACAAAAAGACGACTGACGTTAAAGACGACGGACGCAAAAAGATGACGGACGCAAAAAGACGACGGACGCAAAAAGACGACGGACGCAAAAAGACACACGCAAATGCAAAAAGACACACGCAAACGCAAAAAGACACACGCAAACGCAAAAAGACACACGCAAACGCAAAAAGACACACGCAAACGCAAAAAGACACGCACGCACGCAAAAAGACAAATGCAAACGCAAAAGACAAACGCAAACGCAAAAAGGCAAACGCAAAAAACGACGCAGGCAAAAAAGACGACGAGGCAAAAAAGACGACGAGGCAAAAAGACGACGGAGGCAAAAAACGACGGAGGCAAAAAGACGATGGAGGAAAAAAGACGACGGAGGCAAAAAGACGACGGACGAAAAAAGACGACGGAGGCAAAAAGACGATGGACGCAAAAAGACGACGGACGCAAAAGACGACGGGCGCAAAAAGACGACGGTCGCAAAAGACGACGGACGAAAAAAGACGCGGACGCAAAAAGACACACGCAAATGCAAAAAGACACACGCAAACGAAAAAGACACACGCACAAACGCAAAAAGAACACAACGCAAACGCAAAACGACACACGCAAACGCAAAGACACACGCAACGCAAAAAGACACGCAAACGCAAAAAGACACGCAAACGCAAAAAGGCAGACGCAAAAAGACGACGCAGGCAAAAAGACGACGGAGGCAAAAAAGACGACGGAGGCAAAAGAGACTGGAGGCAAAAGACGACGGAGGCAAAAAGACGATGGAGGAAAAGACGACGGACGCAAAAAGACGACGGGAACAAAAAGACGACGGAGGCAAAAAGACGATGGACGCAAAAAGACGACGGACGCAAAAGACGACGGGCGCAAAAAAGACGGTCGCAAAAAGACGACGGACGAAAAAAGACGACGGACGCAAAAAGACGACGCATGCAAAAATACAACGGGTGCAAAAATATACGACGGTCGCAAAAAGACGACTGACGCAAAAAGACGACGGACGCAAAAAGGCGACGGACGCAAAAAGACGACGGACACAAAAAGACGACGGACGAAAAAAGACGACGACACAAAAAGACGACGGACGCAAAAAGACGACGGACGCAAAAGACGACGGACGAAAAATGACAGCGGACGCAAAAAGATGACGGACGAAAAAAGACGACCGACGAAAAAAGACGACGCAAAAAGACGACGGACGCATAAAGACGACCGACGCAAAAAGACGACGGACGCAAAAAGACGACGTAAATAAAGACGACATAAATAAAGAAGACGTACATAAAGACGACGTACATAAAGACGACTTACATAAAGACGAAGTACATAAAGACGACGGACGCAAAAAGACGACGGACGCAAAAAAGACGACGGACGCAAAAAGACGACGGACGCAAAAAAGACGACGGACGCAAAAAGACGACGGACGCAAAAAGACGACGGACGCAAAAGACGACGGACGCAAAAAGACGACGGACGCAAAAAGACGCACGCAAACGCAAAAGGACACACGCAAACGCAAAAAGACACACGGAAAAGCAAAAAGACACACGCAAACGCAAAAAGACACACGCAAACGCAAAAGACACACGCAGACGCAAAAAGACAAATGCAAACGCAAAAAGACAAACGCAAAACGCAAAAAGGCAAACGCAAAAAAGACGACGCAGGCAAAAGACAGACGAGGCAAAAAGACGACGGAGCAAAAAGACGACGGACGCAAAAAGACGACGGAGGAAAAAGACGAGGCGGAAAAAAGACGACGGAGCAAAAAGACGACGGACGAAAAAGACGACGGAGGCAAAAGACGACGGACGCAAAAGACGACGGACGCAAAAGACGACGGACGCAAAAAGACGACGTCGCAAAAAGACGACGGACGAAAAAGAGCGGACGCAAAAAGACCACGCAAATGCAAAAAGACACACGCAAACGCAAAAAGACGACGCAACGCAAAAGACACACGCAAAAAACGCAAAAACGACACACGCAAACGCAAAAAGACACACGCAAACGCAAAAAGACAAATGCAAACGCAAAAAGACAAACGCAAACGCAAAAAGCAAACGCAAAAAAAGACGACGCAGGCAAAAAGACGACGGAGGCAAAAAGACGACGGAGGCAAAAAGACATGGAGGCGCAAAAGACGACGGAGGCAAAAAGACGACGGACGAAAAAAGACGACGGAGGCAAAAAGACGACGGACGCAAAAAGACGACGGACGCAAAGACACTGGCGCAAAAGACGACGGTCGCAAAAAGACGACGGACCAAAAAGACGACGGACGCAAAAAGACGACGCATGCAAAAATACAACGGGTGCAAAAATACGACGTCGCAAAAGACGACGACGCCCGCAAAAAGAAGAACGACGGACGCAAAAGGCGACGAGACGCAAAAAGACGACGGACACAAAAGACGACGAACGAAAAAGTCGACGACACAAAAAGACGACGGACGCAAAAAGACGACGGACGCAAAAAGACGACGGACGAAAAGACAGCGGACGCAAAAAGATGACGGACGAAAAAAGACGACCGACGAAAAAGACGAGACGCAAAAAGACGACGGACGCAAAAGACGACCGGACGCAAAAAGACGACGGACGCGCAAAAAGACGACGTAAATAAAGACGACATAAATAAAGAAGACGTACATAAAGACGACGTACATAAAGACGACTTACATAAAGACGAAGTACATAAAGACGACGGACGCAAAAAGACGACGGACGCAAAAAGACGACGGACGCAAAAAGACGACGGACGCAAAAAGACGACGGACGCAAAAAGACGACGGACGCAAAAAGACGACGGACGCAAAAAGACGACGGACGCAAAAAGACGACGGACGCAAAAAGACACACGCAAACGCAAACAGACACACGCAAACGCAAAAAGACACACGCAAAACGCAAAAAGACACACGCAAACGCAAAAAGACACACGCAAACGCAAAAGACACACGCAAACGCAAAAAGACACACGCAAAAGCAAAAAGACACACGCAAAAGCAAAAAGACACACGCAAACGCAAAAAGAAAACGCAGACGCAAAAAGACAAATGCAAATGCAAAAAGACAAACGCAAACACAAAAAGGCAAACGCAAAAAAGACGACGCAGGCAAAAAGACAACGGTCGCAAAAAGACGACGGACGAAAAAAGACGACGACGCAAAAAGACGACGGACGCAAAAAGACGACGGACGCAAAAAGACGACGGACGCAAAAAGACGACGGACGCAAAAAGACGACGGACGCAAAAAGACGACGACACAAAAAGACGACGGACGCATAAAGACGACGGACACAAAAAGACGACGTAAATAAAGACGACGTAAATAAAGAAGACGTACATAAAGACGACTTACATAAAGACGAAGTACATAAAGACGACGGACGCAAAAAGACGACGGACGCAAAAAGACGACGGACGCAAAAAGACGACGGACGCAAAAAGACGACGGACGCAAAAAGACGATGACACAAAAAGACGACGGACGCAAAAAGACGACGGACGCAAAAAGACGACGGACGCAAAAAGACGACGGACGCAAAAAGACACACGCAAATGCAAAAAGACACACGCAAACGCAAAAAGACGACGGACGCAAAAAGACACACGCAAATGCTAAAAGACACACGCAAACGCAAAAAGACACACGCAAACGCAAAAAGACACACGCAAACGCAAAAAGACACACGCAAACGCAAAAAGACACACGCAAACGCAAAAAGGCACACGCAAACGCAAAAAGACACACGCAAACGCAAAAAGACACACGCAAAAGCAAAAAGACACACGCAAACGCAAAAAGAAAACGCAGACGCAAATAGACAAATGCAAATGCAAAAAGACAAATGCAAATGCAAAAAGACAAACGCAAACGCAAAAAGGCAAACGCAAAAAAAGACGACGCAGGCAAAAAGACGACGGTCGCAAAAAGACGACGGACGAAAAAAGACGACGACGCAAAAAGACGACGGACGCAAAAAGACGACGGACGCAAAAAGACGACGGACGCAAAAAGACGACGGACGAAAAAAGACGACGACACAAAAAGACGACGGACGCAAAAAGACGACGGACGCAAAAAGACGACGGACGAAAAATGACAGCGGGCGCAAAAAGACGACGGACGCAAAAAGACGACGGTCGCAAAAAGACGACGGTCGCAAAAAGACGACGGACGAAAAAAGACGACGACGCAAAAAGACGACGGACGCAAAAAGACGACGGACGCAAAAAGACGACGGACGCAAAAAGACGACGGACGAAAAAAGACGACGGCCGCAAAAAGACGACGGACGCAAAAAGACGACGGACGCAAAAAGACGACGGACGCAAAAAGACGACGGACGAAAAATGACAGCGGACGCAAAAAGATGACGGACGAAAAAAGACGACCGACGAAAAAAGACGACGCAAAAAGACGACGGACGCATAAAGACGACGACGCAAAAAGACGACGGACGCAAAAAGACGACGGACGCAAAAAGACGACGGACGCAAAAAGACGACGTAAATAAAGACGACGTAAATAAAGACGACGTACATAAAGACGACTACATAAAGACGACTTACTAAGAAAGACGACGTACATAGAGACGACGGACGTACATAAAGACGACGGTACCATAAAGAAACGGACGCAAAAGACGACGGACGCAAAAGAACGACGGACGCAAAAAGACGACGGACGCAAAACAGACGACGGACGCAAAAAGACGACGGACGCAAAAAGACGACGGACGCAAAAAGACGACGGACGCAAAAAGACGACGGACGCAAAAAAGACACACCTGCAAATGCAAAAAGACACACGCAAACGCAAAAAGACACACGCAAACGTAAAAGACACACGCAAACGCAAAA